>NC_142525.1:8097315-8257315 GCF_964205215.1 Stylophora pistillata
ACTTGTTTGAATAGACCCTCAACGATGTCTTGAGCGTTATTTAAAAATGATGAATAAATTAAAATTGTTTGATCGAGAAGCCATTGATTTAAACTCAGTTTTTCAGTTCCACATATTTTGAAATTAAAGGAAGAAGAAAACATGTTGAATTAAATTTAACCTCTACGGCGAATGGTTCATTAAAGAGGATGAATATGAAGTGACATGGAATGCACAATTTTTAGGTCCGACAACTTCTGGCCGTATTGCCAGCCAGTAGAAATGAGATCTGGCTCAACTCTATTTGCTCTTGTTTTTACCCCGGTGACGCAGGCGTCATATATGTTTGGCCTATCTTCACTTCTTTGCTCATGATCAAGAGCTTTCGCAGTACGTATTGAGTGAACCATCAAGGGACTGGGGCCAAAGCTGTCCGCTTATGAACGAGAGGGAAGGAAAAGCACATCAACGTTTTTACAGGAACTAAAACTCTGTTTTTTTAACGTATTTGAATGACATAATCGATGAAAGAGTTGAAAATTAATTTTCAAACCTGCTGATTTCAATTGTAATCGATCGGGTTTGACTAGATATATCATTCGTGCATTGCGTAGGGTGCAATTAAGGATATGCACGTTTCCCTGTTGACATAATAATTTTTTTAATCTTACAGTTGGGCAGTCTCTTGGTAACTGGGGTCCCTGGGGCGAATGCTCTAAGGCTTGTGATGGTGAACAAACGAGGACTCGTGCGTGTACATTCTCATCTCCTTGTGAACAGAGCTTGGTGGATAAGAGAAAATGTAGCTCTTCATCTTGTTTTAGTAAGTGATTGTTGTAAGATTTCCTTTATTAACTTCTGTTGTAAATAGTCTAGATCTAAAATATGTAACTTTTCACATTTTAATGACTGGCTCCAACCACAGACGACCCACGATAACCATTTCGAGGTAGGTCAGCGATGTTCACCAGAGATCAGAACAAAACTTTCTTGTCAGGACAGCCATTGTGGTGCTAGCTATCTTAAGCCACTGATATCTTTTACGCGCTGGCTGGCAATTTCTTCGGTTAAGGAGCTTGACATCTGTGACTGCTACAGCTATATATGGCAACGAGGACGTGGCAAACAAAAGATGTCATGGGTAGAATGATAGCTCAGCACGTGCGTTTTAAAGCTAAAGTTGTGTACGTTTCTGAGCCGTCCTATGCAAAACAAAAAGGTGAAATCACCAAAAATTCGTACGGTCTAAGAACAGAAACTCCGACGGCAAATTGTTTCCACTTGAGACTCAACGCTGCTCAACGGTGGCGCTTTAAGAGACGGTACAAAAACATCCGAGCAAGCGCGAAATTCTAACTAAGAGCTTGAAATAAAATTTCCTTTTTTATCGATGTCTTCCACGGCCTCATGGTCCTCACTGTCTAAGGTCCCTAATAATAACTCAGAAACGACTATCTTAAGAATTCCTCTAGTGAAGTAACACCTTATTAATTGCTATTTCTTTTTATCTAGGTTTAGAAATGATTATAGCATTGGCCGTGATTTGCGCCGCCATTGTCGCGGTACTCATCATAATTTTTGTGATGCTCTTTAAAATCAAAAAGGAAAAGTCCAGACTAAAACATGACCACAGGTGAGTCCGAAGGATTACTCTTTTGTTCCAAAATTATTTCCTATGCGGTCACCATTTTCTCCCTTTTCGCCCGAGCAATAATAGAATCGTGAACAGATTTAGTCCAGCTGGGAGACTGGAGCCGAAGCAATCCATTCCATAAATTGATAGAGCAAGCCAACGTTATGTAACCTAATTTCGTGCCCCAGATACCGCGTAACTCAGTGGCCATGGGAGAGGTTTTTATGACGCAAGCCAAAAATTGCCTTAGCTGCAAATTTTTATGAGCTGAATTTGAATTCTTCTTTCTTTTTTTCTTCAGCAACATGTCTAATGCCATCGAACGAATGTACGACGACTCAATCAGTACCCATAGTTCTACCATTCGTCGCATGCCGTTAGCCGAAAGCTTCCCCGAACCTCTCCCGGAACCCGAGGAGATTGGACTCGACAGCTTCGTTTTTGACACTGAAAGTCTGGATGAGAGCATCAGAGAAGTTACTTGCTCTTTTGGCGCCGATGAGGAGTTCCAGCCCAAAGAGCAGCCCAAGAATGAAAAAAGAGTTTCTCTAAAGGTTGTTTCCGTGACAGAGACACAAGTTCTAGACAAAGACCAGAAGCCGGTCTCTCAAGTACCTCCGCTCGAACCCGTTTATAGTGTGGTGGTCAAACCCTCAAAAGATGTCAAGCTGTAGCAAGAGAATTATCTTCGTTCAGCTGTTTTTGTTGTTTGTTTGTTTTTTTTTGTTATGTTATGTTAGTTAAACATCTAAACAAGATAGTGTAACAGGTACATAACACCTGATGAATTGCGTGACAGGTATAAAGTACTAGTACCTTATGCCATGCAAAATATTAGTTTAACCATCTAAAAAAGATAGTGTGACAGGTACATAACACCTGATGAATTGCGTGACAGGTCTAAAGTACTAATACCTTATGGGTTACGTGACAGGCATGGTCGTTGGCCTAACAGAATGATTAATAAATAGCTTGCGTGACTTTGTCACAGATACTTCTAATACTTAGCATTCGTGAGAAATTAGGAGGCTTATTTTCTAAATTGTTGCGACGATGAATAATTACATTTCAATACGAAAAGAAACAGCAAAAATAGTGCGATAAATAAAGTTGGTTATTTTTGGAGCAAAAGGCGTCCCTTCATCAACGACCAGATCTGCTTATTTCAGACAATACAGAAACCCCTCGGGAAAGCAATAGGGTCAGCAAAACACCAGGGGGTGGGGGTTAGTTGGCGTCGTGTGGCAGAAGACATAAGACTCTGACCCTGTTTCAGAAAATTATCTTATTTCTTTACCCTGATTGAGAAAAAGGAATCAACAGCGATTGTTGTATGTCAGCTTCAGTTGGCCTCATATTTAGTCGGAATATCATAGATGTATCTTTTTGCCTGAACGGTGGACTGTAAACGCTAATGCTCGCTTTTTAAATTGTGAAATTGTGAAGTCTCACATCCTGTTTAACTCTCAAGACCTCGAAAGCTGTATCACATTTGCTGGCAAATATCCAGCCAAAACAAGGGCTGGAGAACCACGTGCGTTAGGCATGCAGGCCGCCAATCTGACAGTGAACATATCCTTTCATTCATTTAGTTTCTTTTATTGGCATACAGTACGGTTTCGAAAGGAACGAATCTTGTAACTTTCTGATTTAGTATCCCGTTCAACCTATCCTTTACCTTAGCGGTCATTCAAAATTTAAGGGGGAGAGGGAAGGGGGCTGAGGAAAGAATCGTTTCTCTCGAAAATTCCCTGTTTCTACCGTGCTATAGAATTAAATGAAGGGTTGTGGAGGGCATAAATTTTCGTTTCTAATTCACTCTAATTGGCTAAGATAGGTTTCTTTTGGTAGTGAGACCCTGTCTAGTTATGAGGCGGGAAATTGCAATTACGGAAGAAACCACGAGATGAAAAAGTCGAAGAATATTTTTGAAAGTAGTTTCATCGACAAGCCTCACTTTCGATCATCAATAAAGGAAAGGATTCGGCTTTTATCACGAAAAGAAATGCTTAGGAAGTTTAATAAATGAATTTTGTCGTATGACGTAATGTTTAATATATGCAGTATTTGATAGTATATCCGCTTTAACTTATTTGCATAAATTAGCTTAGCCTTTTATCTTTTATAGTTCACCAGCATAAACACTAAATTAGCATAGAGCTTCATGTCTTTTGATCGTTGGTCAAGATCCTGAGGGCCAAAGTGTTTTTTTATTCATCGATTGAAAGGAAAACAAAAAGGATACTGAGGATTTTCGTCCGAAATACTGCATTAGACTGAAACAGAATTTGAAATTCTGCGATTCTTACAAATTAACAGAAGCTGAAGAAGGGTTCATTTTACAAATGCGAGAACATTCTGACCATTTACACGGTTAAGTTTCATTGTTAAGATGCTTGATTTCAAAGACCTGCTTGTTTTCTTCGCATCCTGGTTTTCGCTTGCATTGTCATCCCATCCGGGTGAGTAAAGTATTATGTGATTCTACAGTGTTTTGATTAAAATAGCTCTTTGAAAACCATTACCTTCCGAGCAGCACATCGCGATCTTCACAATGTTTGTTTATGTAAGCGTCAGTGTCATCAAAATAGCTCAAATTTACTGCTTTATTCGCCTTTACTATGCCGATTTTCTGTTTTCCCATTTGGACTTACTGTACTGATCGAATGAATGGCAAAATTTGCGTCAAGGAAGACATGTAAATTGTAGTTATCTCGTGAACAAAACACCGGAAATGGATGAACACGTTTAAGCGAAATGCAAAAGTCAAAGTGTAGACTAAATTTATATTTGCCCGGGATAAATATTTGCTTTCCTTTAATTAAACCATTTGTCTTATCTGATCTTGATTGTGTCGCGGTACGTAGAGTTGAGTAGAGGGGATTTCGACAACATGTCTACGATATAATCGTGATACGAATATCATTGACTGCTCTCTCATCAAGATACAATAGGGCGCGATATCACGAATGCTGTATAAAATAATAAATGCACATCACAAAAATGGATTTTCCCTTTACAAGAACTCTCAAACATTAATGAATTGACAGCTCATAAACGTGGTAAGACTGAAGCCAAAGATCCCGTGACTTTTCAGTCACTTTGCCGCGATGTCAACTTTCAGACCTGGGCGGTCAATTTTTAGCAGACAGTCTTCATTGATTTCTTAATTTGCTATTCTTGTTTTGAATTCAAGTGAGATTAAGGCAGTTTTATAAAATTCTTAAGGTTAGGAATTAAAATGAAACACTGATATCGTAGAGGTCCTGCTCCCGAAATGAATGGACCCTTGATTGCTGCTTCTCAGCGCAGGCCTGCAATTTTGTACGGCAGTTGCACCCGGCTAATATTTAAAAAAAAAAAATGCTGATTTTTCGCCGCTCACTCGTCAGCGAAGTGACTAATTCTCGGCGTGATTGACAGAATCCCAAAAATATAAGTAAGAGACATTGAACTTTCTAGGATATAATGCTTCCAAGTCGGTATAACTGCATTAATTTTGAAATACCTGGGATTACTCAGTGAAATAGCCGCTTTCAAATAAACATCGTAGACGGATGCAAAATGGTCAACGAACGCCGATCCTGAATAAACACCGCAGGCGCATGCAAAATTCCTAATGAACGCCTATATCATAGGAAACGCCTCAACCAAATAGAACGCTACAAACGGAAGCAAAGTTGTCAACGAGCGCCGCCTTCTAAATGCCGCACTCCATAAGAAAAATGCGGCATCTACTTGAGGTTCATAAGGAAGAACTGATAAATGTGATACAACCCGGCAGACTACACCTTCCTTGCTGGACATATTACATAAGAGACATTTAGGATTCTATCTCGGTGAAAATGCTAGGTAGCTTTTTAACTACCCTCGTTTAGGATTTTTTCCCTAAATTATTGTTATTTTTATCTTATTTAATTTTTTTTTCATTGTTTTAATAGGTAAAAACTTTTTTCAATTGCGGGAATCTAGATATAGTTTAAGGAATAAAGGTGTAAATCTAGTGCAACCAAGGTATAATAATAGATCGTATCATAATTCCTTTACATATAAAGCTAGTCACCTTTGGAACAGTTTACCTAGAGAAATTAAAACAGCATCTAAGCTTAGCGATTTCTGTAGTAAACTTAAGAATTTCGATTTTAGCACTCTAAGACCAATCTGTAAATGTAATACATGTAGTTGAATTTTATTGTACATACACATACGTTGTCATTCTTATTCATATTCATCTACTGCAATATCTTTCACAGAAAATGATTTTTAGACTCTTTTAACTATCAATATTACTCACCTACAATTTTCCAATTATCACTCATACTCTAAACTTATATATTCTTACCTATAAAGTTTTAAGTACTTCTAATAATATACCTCTAATTATTGTTGATTTATAGTCTACCGTTTTATACATGAGCCTCTGGCTCGGGCAATTGGGCAACCATGCTTCACGTTAGACAATAAACTTTGATTGATTGATTGATTGATAGGTCAATGGTCCCACTGGAGTGCCTGCTCTCAGACATGCGATGGAGGAATTCGTGCGAGAAACAGAACTTGTGACTCCTGTAACACAACGCAAGAAACCCAGAGCTGTAACCCAATACCTTGTCGCGGTAAGGACAGGATTAAAGTTGTAATAGTGTGTGACCCAAAGCCCTTTCCTTTGGCTCTTTCTATGTTTCCCGTTAGGATTCCGGATCGTTGGTTAGATCGTTGCTTTGGCTTGCGTTCATTAGTTCGTTCGTTCGTTCGTTCGTTATAGTTTGTCATTACCTCGTTCATTCGTACTTTCGGTCCCTCCCTCCTTCGTTCGTGGGTTCGTTCGGCTGTTCGTTCATGGGTTCGTTTGCTGCGGGTTTTCTTCCATTTGATCAATCGCCGTTCTTCGGGATCTTCCGTCGTCTTTTATCGTCTTGCAGCATTCTTCATTTTATCAATTAGTCACGCACGCTCCTACTCCTTTGCTCGTTGAAGTCTTGTGTTAGTGTAATGTCACCAGTGGATCAGAAAGTCACACAATCTTTATCTTAATTCAATCGTTTTCCTTTTTAGCAGATTTTGAAACCCAGATTATCATGGTCGTGGTTGTGACAGTCGCAGTTATCTCCATCGTGACAGCTGTCCTTTTAGTTATCTTCTTTGTCAAAGGAACGCAATCAAGCAAGCACAGAGCGAAAGAATAGTGAGTAAACGAAGAGTCTGCATGGTTTCTCTTCACGCGCCATCTAGGGCACCATTTTGAATGACGTCACAAACTTATCCATGTTGCACGTATTACGTGTAGCTTTAGGTTGTTTCAGGCTGCCCGCCTGATAATGAAGAATTCACTCAAAACCGTATTGTTTAGCAATCGCATAGACGTCGAATCAACTTCTAGGAAGGAACTAACAGACGAAGTTGAAAAAAGTAACGTTTTTGGCAGTGCTGGGCAGAGAAATTCATGAGTTGTCGAAGATGAAGGTTCCAACAAATAACTGATTCTGGGTACAATCATGCATAAATTTTGGGGCAACCGAGTTTGATAACCGTTTCATCATTCGATCACGAGTCAGTTTTTCTTTTCTGCGTTATTCTTTTCGGTAAAATTTATCACCCCTCTTAAAACTTCAGGGAGCGATTTGTCATCATTTTCAAAAGAGTACGGGAGCAATAACGCTGACCAGAATATAATTTTACATCAAAGTCTAGTAAGACGGTATTACGCAAGCGCAGATCACTATCTGATTAGAAAGCAGTTTTTAATATGCCACGTGGAAGGGTTTTTACTAATGAAAAAAAAAAGGGGAGAATATGTGGAATAGTGATGTCAAGTATTTTCCTTTTTTCCAGTTCTTTAGATACGAGCAAAAGACTACAAACATTGACTCTTGAGAAAACGAATAACATAACAACTGGAATGATCGTGGATAGTCGAGTGTTCCACCTCCAGCGCGTGGCGGATAGCAGAAGCTCGTTACAATCGAGTAGAATCACGCTGAAAGATTTTGGAGAAACACAGCTTCGAGCCAACGCGCCTACCTAAATAGTTAATTCCGCACAATATAAGAGGAAAAAATTTATGTGCAACATACAAGTAAGAACGACAGAATTTATTTTAAAATAAAAGTCGTAGTATTACGAGTTACCAAAGCACAAGGTGGTGTGACTTTCAACTGACCTAATTTAGAGGACACAATTCTTTAGTAATAATAATTATAATAAATGCCTTAATTAAACTGAAAAAACCGATCAGCGAATTCAACATAAGAAAAGGCTGGTATAAACTGATGATCAGTACATGAAATACTATTAAAATACAATTTGCCATCGATACAAGTTAAGATTAAATTAAAATTACCAAAGAAAAATTTACAGTGATAAAAATCTTATACATTACATTTGTGTTGTACCTTATCTGATTCTATTAAAAATTTAAAAGTTTTAATTGTAAATATTCTCAGCCTTTTACAAGCACACAGTTCTTTGGGGAGGTCATTCCATTCCTTTGCAGCGGTATACTCGAATATTGACTGGCCTATAGCTGTTTTGTATCTTTGGAGATGAAGTTCCCTGGGGCGGATCCAGGATTTAGTCAAGGGGGGTTCGGAGAATTGTTCCCCTTCTGAGGGGTTGAAGATTTTGAAAATAAGGTCTTCGGAAACATGATTTCCAACGTTCTGAGTGAAAATTTAGGGGGTTCTACCGAGCCACCCGAACCACCCCTGGATCCCCCCTAGACTATTCAGATTCGGAAGGGGGTTCGGAGAATTGTTCCCCCTCTAAGGGATCCAAGATGTTGAAAATTAGGTCTTGGGAAACATGATTTCCAACATTCTGAGGGGAAATTTAGGGGGTTCCACCGAACCACCCGAACCACCCCCCCCTGGATCCGCCCTTGAGTTCCCTACTATCTCTGAGGGCTTTACGGTGAAGTTCTGATCTCAATGCAAAATACCCTTGAAGTTGCCTGGGACAGCGATAATCATTTACGATTTTATACACTGATTGGAGACGTAAATAACGGCGCCTGTTAGATAATGTTAACAGGCCAAGTCTCTCCCTCATTGACTATGTGCAAGTTAAGTAATTTGTTCTTGAAATTATTCGCATTGCTTTGTTTTGCAAAATTTCCCGAAAATCGGAGTTCTTATTGTTGCAAAACCCCATACGATCCAGCCATAGTCTAAAATAGGTGAAATTGTCATTTGTAAATCTTCAATAAAGTAGCAGGGCTAAGAAAAGATGAAATTATATATAAAAGTTTCAGTTTAGGATAAACTCTCCAGACAATATATGACAAGTGATTGTTCCGGGATAATAATTCGTCTACCACTACGCCAAGATACTTAAAATGTCTCTGCTGTGTTAGTACTGAGTCTCCGTAAAAAACGTATAATCTCGGTTGGTTTTGAGTGCTTTGTGGGACGCAATATCATGGCTTCCGACTTTTTTGTATTACAAATGAGGCCATTCCTACAAAGTTAGTGTCTGACGCTCTTGAGATCCTAGTTGACATTTTACACAGTTAACTAAATCAATATTCTTCGAGCTGGAATGCATTTCAGTATCGTCTACGTATACAAAACGAGAGAGTGGACGTATGACATGCCTTCGATACGTTGTTAATATGAATATTAAATAACGTCGGTACTAAAACTGATCCCTGCAGAACACCAAAAGAAAGACGCATGGGATCTGAATTAGCGTCCTCTTAGACGACATAGTAGAAGTGAAGAAGTTAATTGAGACGCACAACTCGATTGAAGAGCTCCTGATTAGAGTTGTTCTCGACCAAGTGTCGAAAGTAGTCCCAGGTTTCGCTGATTTTTCTTTACTTTTCTTAGGAACTTTGTCTCACCCTAATACGTCACCTTCTTCCCAACACTCCACTTTTGGAAATTTTCGATTTGAATAATGCTGACTTTTTTAATCATCTGAATTCAAGACTAAAACCAATTGTTACTTGGTAAACCACGTTCTCCTGCGCTTAGAGTACTCACTTAGTCTCTGTGGCATTTCACTCTTTTGGGTTGTTATTTAGTTTAATTTGGGTTATTATTTAAATCTCTATCGATTTCCTCTGAATTCCGATATGTCAACACCATAGATCTCTTAAAGAAATTAAAACAAAACTAATTAATAACTCAACTGATTTGATGTAACGCAATATAGCTATCTGACGAACCCATTTGTACCACAATATCTCTCAGACTTGATAAAAATCAAAGCGAGTTCGCGGTATCAGTTGAGATCACACCGGGGCATACTCCTAATTGATAACACCTACAGAACAAAAAAGACACTCTGGGATAGGGCGTTCGAACATGTTGCGCCCAAAGTATGGAACCGACTACCGCTGGAAATTAGACAGTGTCAATCGTTGGATACTTGAAAGTTTTACTAAAGACACATCTTTTCAATTTAGCTTTCTATTAGTTCTTTTATTAATTCATATTTTACCTTTATTGTTTTTCCGGAAAAGTGTAAATTATTATTATTACTATCATTATTAGGATTAGCCTCATTGCTGTAATATTTTTAATGTTGTAATGCGCATTCGATCATATCTTTTATTGCATGTTAGACTGCGCAATATGAGAAATAAACATTATTATTATTTATAATTATTATTATTATGTGATATACACATAATCCTCTTCTCTGATTTGCTGTGTACCATAATGACCCCGTATACTACTAATCTGCAATGTTCTGCTGCTGTAATCATCCACGATACCTGAAGGCCATACGTCCGTGAAAACTATTCCCGATCGATAAACTTTATCTTCAGAGGCCTTTCAGGAACAACCAAGAAAGAAAGCTTTGTCCCCATTGGCTCATCGTGATATTCCATAGTGAATCGCTGGACCACCTGAAGTAATCATTGAGAAAAAAAATTATTGATTTAATAAATTATAATTCACCTCAATATTCAGTTCGTGTATCGTTATTGAAGAAGAGAAATATTCACGCTATCTATAATAAATCCTCGTTCCCAAGGCGCTTTCCAAGGTGCTTTCATATGTGAAGTGACCGTAATTCAGTTGTGTTTCTAACTGCGATTCCTTATCTTGTTTTTCCTCTACTTCAAACTACTTTTTTTTCACAATTACCTTTGCTGTTAGAAGATATATTTCGGCTTCTGCAATGCGACGCCCTGGAAAGAAACCATAGCGGTCAAGTTGTTTCGTTTAGTAAATAGGCGTTGCCTTTGATGACAGATATATTTTAATTAACACAACTCGGGATTGACATTAATTCCTTACAATGATTTAAAAGTGTTAGCTTGTCGGGTTTTAAACCAGTTTTTTCAGAAGAATCAGTAAGAGAGAGAAGTCGGATTTTTTTTTTAACATCTGTTCGCTTACCCGAATCTGCTAACCTAAAGTGAGAAACCTGTTTTGACGAGCCGCCACAGAAGTAAGTTTCCGATCATGTTTTTCTTGAATTTTGCTACGAGATTAAGACTTAATTTGTGTTTTACTGATTTCCAATTACAAACGTATTTCTCTTAGATCGAATAATTTTTAAACTTGGATAATATTATACGGTTTGTGGTGGTCGTCTGAGCTGACCAGTTCCGAGTAAGGAAACAGTAATTGTACGACAAAAAACAACAACAACAACAATAACAACAACAAACAAGGTACACGTGAAATGAGGGTTGAACTGCCAAAGAAAACATGAAAGATTTTAGTCTAGGTTTTTGTTCCTTCAAATAATTGACTCAACCTACTTTTCACATTTTTATTTTGCTGGAGAACAGATTAAAAAAGTTTAGAATACACGAGCACACCCATTGTCGTTTTGCTAATTAAACCTTCTGTTTGGTCGCGCTCCTGTTGTTGTTGTTGTTACCAATGTGGTTTGCTCAAAGCTGCTGACAATTTTTAAATTAGGGTCATGTACAGGCAAGGAGTCAAACCTATGGGATGTCAAAAAATATTCTGCTGCATGCAGAAAACTCACCGATACACATCCGACTTCCAACTCCAAACGGCAGAGTGGCAAATGGATGAATCTTTCCCAGATCCTCGTTTAACCAACGTTCCGGTCTAAACTCCAAAGGAAGCTTAAACAACTCTTCAGAACGCCCAGAAAGGTAGTTGGAATACATGACTATGGTCTGAGTAAAAGACGGCGTCAAATGTAAACACAATCAGTTGTTTAAGCTTACAGAGTGATTTTAGCTAAACCAGAGGGGGTGTCCTGGGGTAGTTCCCAAAAAAAGTGATTATATAAAACGATGAAACAACTTATCTTGCCTACCCCTCCCCCGAGAAACTAGGGCTGAAGAGTGAAATCTTCGGCCTAAAACTCTTGCTTTCATCCCAGATGTTGAAAGGATGAGCTTTTCTTAGACACTTTAAGTTTTCTCTACCATTGGGAGTCTTTTTCTTGCTATATTCTAAGTCTTGGGAAAGGGGAAAAAAACTATGACGAGGAAGATGGAAAGAAAGATCGGTTACTTTTCCATAGTTCACGTCACTCACAACGTTTCGCTTAATGGGCACTTACCCCTGCAGGAACCATGTAACCGGATAGAACAAGATCCTGTGTCAGATCACGTGCCCAAATGTGTGCAGCGGGATGCAATCTGTTAAAAAAACAAAACGTTCTCTTTCTGTTGGCTCATGTAACAAGTACTTCTCAAGATTAAACAACAACAACAACAACAGTACTTCTACCTCATACTCTCTTTGACACAAGCTTTAATGTACACCAACTTTGCAAAGCTCTCGGGGGTGAAATCTCCATGGGGTCCAATCAAGGAGGTCACTTCTTCGTACACCTTTTCCTGCACCCTCGGATTACAGGCCAGATCGTAAAGGATCCAAAGCATTCCATTTGTGGTCTTTGAAGAAAAAGTGGAAGAAGCAAATCTTCAGAGGTAGAAGTAAGTTTTCTACTTTTTATGATCGGTCGAACTGACGTTAATTCTCTCTATAAAGAGTCACTTGCTTTCTAACTTACCGTTTCGACACCAGCCCTAAACATAAAAATAGAATTGACGCTGATCTCCTTCGGCGTGAGGTCACCCTTCATAATGAGATAGGACAGCATAGAAACAGCTACAACAAAGAAAAGAAGAGTGGTAAGTTTACTTGTGACCTGTGCAAGAGATTACAAACTGTTTATAATCTCCTAACTAATATCATCACACACAGAAGAGTCGTTTTCCTTAGCACTGCCGATACAGAGGTCAAGCTTTGTAATGACTGGATGGTGTGCCTTCACGCTGTCAGAACTAAGTTGTCTCACACGAGCAACATACACCAGCTCAAGCTATTGAGTCATGGTATTTTTGAGGGGTCAAAGTTTTTTGGTAAAGCTCAAAATAGCATGGTATCTCAACAGGATACCAGTACTTGAATAAGCTTTATGTTTTAGAAGTCTCGAGTTTCCGGCTCTTCCCTACTTTTGTTTCCTTCTACACATACCTATTAACGTTTCAATTATTTGTCACCTATTTTGTTGAACCGCAGTTGTTTCTTACTTTTCCCTTTGAAATTTTGCGCAGGAAATTGGCAGGTGGGCCGCCAGTGATTTCATTGCATGCGCTTGACGTTAATTGACCGCTGTGCCATTTTTCTGTCTTCATTAAACAGGATAATGATGTATAACCGCTGAAACTGTGTGACGCAACCACTCTAGCTGATAAGTCACCAAGAAGGTGAGTGGGGAAGGGAGGGCGGGGTATTTAATTGTAGAAGTCACCTTGATTTTCAGAAAACTGTTCACCCTCTTCTACCATTTTGTTCAATTCTTTAACCTTTCTGTCAATTATCTCTTGGCTGACGGAAAACTGGATATCTTGAGTTTCGACAAATTTTCTGTAGGATGGTGTCTTCATAAATTTATACAGAAGTTCTTCCCATCCGCTGTTCAGATTTCCCAAGAGTGCAAAACCATCAAGGATCGCTCTGATCATTTTCAGCATTTTTTTAGTTTCATTGCTTGGTGGGTCATCATACAATCCAACTCTTACATCAAATGCCATCGTTCCTATCGCTTAAACAAGAACAGAACTGTTAGTGCAAAAACGACGAGTACGGAGGGCCAAGATGGCTAAAAATGGTACCGTTTATGTTCGCCTGAAATAAATGCTTTGCGTTACACACCATGATGAGATCGTAAGGAGCGACCTCGCAAGGAAAGGTGTCAAGCTTAATTTTTTTTCTTATGGTGAATATTTCTCCTTGGATAATTCATCTGCTTTGATGGATGGTGCTCCATCGAGTCAGTAACAGGATGAGTCCTGTAAGTGAGGGCATGGATAATCTATTAATATTAATATTATTATTAATATTATTATTAATATTAATATTTCTCCTTGGATAATTCATCTGCTTTGATGGATGGCGCTCCATCGAGTCAGTAACAGGATGAGTCCTATAAGTGTGAGCATGGATAATCTATTAATAATAATGGTGAATAATAATAACATGATAATAATGCGAGGTGGCACTGTCTCCAGGTGGAATTGGAGTTTGGAATGTTCGTATTAGCGAAAGGAGGAAAACCGGATGACCCGGAGAAAATTCCCTAGAGCAAAGATGAGAACCGAAAACAAACTCAACCCACAAGTGACGTCAGGTCCGGTAATCGAACCCAGGCCACAGCGGTGGTATTCTCTCTCTTTAGAACATTCGAAAAAATTATGTATTGACCAACTAGGTTGAGTCATTGATACAACCAGAAAACATAGCAGTACTAAGGCAAATCGATCTAGAGAAATCAAATTTAAGACTTACATTCAGTGGCAAACTTTGAAAGTTCCCCCTCAAGATCTAGAATCTCGTCCCCAATCCCTCGCAATGAAGCCATATGTGATATTGCATCCCTAGCGACTCCATTAAAATTGTCCAGGTTTTCAAGTATCCCTTTAGGACGCAGCATCTTGGGCGCTAAAGCTTTGCGTAGTCGTCTCCACTTCTCGCCCTGTCTAAGAATTACAAAAAAGTTAACTGGAGGTGAACTAGGCTTCGTATTCTTATTCTGAACGGATTTAGGATTTCTTCGATGGAACAGGGTGCTCTCATGTTTTGAGGCCATCTAGGAGACGATTGCAAGGGGTTGTTTGTTTTTTGAGCGCGAGATTCGGCGCGGTAAATATTCGGTCGCCATATTGGACAGGTGGAAGACCTGGGACGAATGGCAAAGGGAGGGGGAGGGGAGGGGGGTCCCACAAAATGTGTAAATTCGTGCATGGGATAGTTATGGTACGATCAAGCGATTGTGAAAAATTGAAAATAAAACATCATTGCACTTTCCAAACAAACAATGATTAATACTCAATTAGAGTGATGGAGTCATTCAAATCACTCACAGGGTACTCAAACCCTCTGGAAGTTTCTTGCTGATCATGTATTCCTTTAGAGCCCTGAAAGTTGTCTCAGGTCGCATCGGATACGTTCCATCGCCTCTGAAAACAGCTTCTACATCGGTTGGGTTTTTGAGGAAGACCATGGTTCGTCCCATGACAGTCCTCTTAAAAATTGGGCCGTACTTCTCAAAGTTTTCCAAGCGATCCTTTAAAAGTAGACTGAAGTTGGAGGTCGCTTTAATATGATTGAGAACATCCCCAAAATATGGCAATCCTTTCGGACCTGGGATCAACTTAAAGGGTCGGACTCCGTCGGGAATATCTCCCTGGGCGTCTTTCGATAGGTGCCTCAGTAAGTTTAAGAGCTTGCCGAAGGGATTCAACAACCAGATCAGGACTGAGAGCAGAAAAGCTGTAGTCACGAAGTAAAGCGTGTCGTCCATTGAAGAAGAATATTAAAAATCGCAGATCTTGACATGCAGGATCCATGTACCGATGAAGCAGGTGACCGGCACGAAAGGGCAGGCATCGGTTTATTTCAGATCGTGTATCTAAAAATTACGTGACGTTGCGAGTTGCTCAACCTCAAAAACAAAATCACGCACATGTAGTATTGAAAGTCACATGAGTGGCTCAGTGAGTCGGTGAGTCAGGCACTCAGCCGGGTGAATCTTACAGATAGAGCATAGTTACAAGATCCCTTTTCATCTCGATTTTATTGCAGTAAAAGCAGAATTTCTAACCTAAAATCAGATGAAATTGTAAGAAATTTATCACCAGTGATAACTGATATTGATATCAGTTGATATTGACATTGACCCAAAAGTGACATGGGGTATGGCACGTGCCGTAGAGCTTGTGGGTTGATATCCACCCTCCCCTCCTTCCTTTTGACTGTCACTAGCCCTCTTGGTACAGATTTCTACCTCTGCCCAGCCTTTCGCTGCCGCAAAACCAAAGATGGAGGCTATAATTTTCATCAATAGAATATTGAGCGTTTGTTCGCCAAAATTACGCTTGCTCTGCAGTCTACGATCCCTTAGGAACGATCTGGGTACGAAATCAGGCTGCCACAAAAACTTGACAAGTGATCAAGGCTGTCGTTGGCCGTTAAAGAAATCAGGGGGTATTTCGTTCCGTTTTCAGTTTCGATCATTGTGCTTAACTCAGCGATTTCGTTTTCGTTCTTTCGGTCGCTTTGATTATTTCAGTGGTTTCGGCTAGTTTGTTCTGGTGATTTGCTCGTTTTATTCTGCGGCTTGGTTTTGCTCAGCTTTTACCACCCTTAATGTCACTGGTACTTAGGAAAGAGAGTCAGGTTATTGATGTAAAATGTACGACGCGCTGCAGTGGGTCTCTGCCCTTTTGATACTACTCGTTGTGTGGTTGATAAATTCTCTAGACAAACTTCACTTGTTAGTGAACTATGCCTAGCGAGGAGACAGTGGCATGGGGGCTGATCTTTCGGGAGGGGTCCTCTCGTTGGACAAGATGCCTGGTCCAAAAGGATGGCCTATTTTAGGTGATGTGCTCAGCTATCTGAGAAATTCTGATTTCAAGGCAATGATGACAGAGCTACAAGACTTATTTGATAAGTACGGTTCTGTTTTTAAGAGGAAGCTTGGGGGATTCACAGTAGTGTATGTGAAAGATCCAAAGGATGTCGAGGTTGTCTTCAAAGCGGATGGAAAATATCCCACTCGAACCCCCTTTTGGAAGTGGACAGGAAGTACAGGAGGAGCAGAAACCTTCCTCAAAGTATGGCAGTCTTGTAAGTAAAAAACAATTTGAATGTTAGACGAAGGACAAAAAATCCAATCCAGTCTAAGGCAATGCTCAGTGAGCAACCATACGTATCTGGTGAGCATTACAGTTGCGCCTGAAGTCTTTATCGAAGAGGCTGTGATAGTTTGCCAATTTACCACTGACATTCTGTTGAATTCTAGAAAACCATGCGAATATAGGGTTCCTATTTTTTAAGAACCCATTACAGGGGCGTAGCCAGGATTTTTCTAAGGGGGGGGGGGGGTTCACAGAGGCTACTCACCATTTACACCGCTGCTCTCCCGCGTTTATCGGCGGGCTCAGTCGTATTATCGCGGCATGAAGGCCCATATTAACTAAATACAAGAGCCGTTGACTAAAATACTTTACAAAAAAAACAAATTTTAAAAAAATGGGCTTTTCAACAATGGCACTTACGGCCAAGATATTGTCATGGCGTTTTCGCCACCTGAATATTGTAGGTTGTTTGCTCTTAAGAAGGCCTACCAAGGGGGGGTCATGGGCACCCCAGGACCCCCCTCCTGGCTACGCCCTTGCATTAAATGGTATTTGAGTTAGATGAAACATTCAGCATTGTGCGAAATCTTTCTACGCCGAGTAAATCTTTCGCGCAGTATTTCAGACATACAGTCTTTCGGACTTTCGAGGTCCATCGTACAGTAAGCTGGATGAGTTCGGAGGCAACAGATGATGGTGCATCAAAAGTTGTACTGGGTTGTCAAATTAAAATTGTCGTAATAACACAGTGGTGAGTGTTAATCTTTGCTTTTTGCAACAATAAATATATACTGATAGGACATACGTACTCCTTAGTGTAGTTCTGTCACGTTTTTGCCAAAGATTCAGTCCTTTTCTTTGTGTGTGAAGGAGATCTGATGTAGTTCTACAAAGCACTGAAGTACCTTACTCATAAACTTTTATTTGTAATAAATAATTACTAGTGACTAAGTTTTGCTTTATCAGGTAACCTGAAAATGGCGATTTATTCACCAATCGTTCCAATATTTTGCTCCAAATCACATCTTTTAATTTTTCCAGCTATGAGAAACCTTCATTAATAACCAATCATATTTCAAGGCTTGTTGAAAGTAAACAATCAAATCAGAGGAAAATGAAAGACAATTTTTGCATTTTTTACAAACCAACTAAGCACTGGGTCAAAAAAATGTTTGTACAGACTAAGAAAATCCTGTATTTGAGCATCTGAATTTTACAGTTTCTAAATGAACGTAAGAAAGTGGCAATTGAACCTTATGACAAGCAAATTTGGTCTGTAATCATACCTGTGATTTCAAATCGAACTTGTATGCAAATTGATTCTATTTAAATAACCTCTGTCAGTAAGTTTAATGAACTTTTATATTTTTTTAGTTAACACATATCATATCATCCACATCTCCATACAAATGGAATAAGTTATCTTGCTAAATAGTGGATATCTTACTCATGTTGTTATATAATGATAAAACTGAGGTGTAGAGAAATGTGAGGTTATCAACAGCCTTTTTTTTTATCTGTTAATTGATTTTTTTGTGGCTGCCATTTTGAAATTATATCACATAAATGTCAATGAAAGGAATTACATATACATAAATATAACATATAACTCAAAATACACCAAGTGCTGAGGAAATCTGAAGAGAGACCAAGAGGCCCATGTGAGCCACAGGCTCCTCTGGGCTATGTGTTCTTAAACATGCTAGAAATGAAAGCAGTTAGTTCATAGCAAAGGATATCTTGGATGCAATCATAATAATTGCTTTCACTATACCTCCAAGGAGATCAAAACTTGGAAGTTTAATAACTTCTCTTTTATGAAAATTTCCTCCAAGCATTTAACTATGTAGAAAGTTACCACTTTGTCAGACAACTAGCTATTGGGAACATCAGTGGGGATACAAATCCAGAAAAGGGTTGCTATCTGTGCAAGAATGCTCTTGCTTGTTATAAGTTGTCTACCTTAAAATAACTATGGGTTTACCAGTGCAATAAACCAATCAGGTGTAAGTGGTATCTAAATTATTTCATAATTATTCTTAAAACATAATTGGTAACTAAAGTAACACAAAGTCTGTATTAACAAGATGATGTGGCTTGGGATAAATAGCAATTTTGACAGGAAAAGTATTTTAAAATTATCATAACAAAAAAATTTATTTCTTCTTTCGTAGTATTGTTCTGTAGTTTAATACTTGACATAGTTTTGTTGCCACAGACGCTAACTGTATCTAGCTCTAGACTCCATAACACACATGAAAACCATGTAAAAGTTATTTCTGAAGAAGCACTGAGTTCACGGAGGGACAATAAAAAAAAAAATTCAGTTGGTAGACCGCTGCACTGCGGTATGACAGAGGCCATGAGTTCAAATCCCGTAGGGGCCTGAATTTTTTTCAGGCCTTATTTGTACTACTACACTAGTAGGGTTTATTACTGCAAGGATTGCTTTCATACCAAAAAAAAAAAAACGTTTTGAGTAAGACCACGAAGCAACAAACATGCAATACAGATTTAAATTATTCCAGGTGAAATCCCTAAAGGCCGAGACACACTATGCGACAAATCGCTGCGACACGTCGCCGCAAGTCTGATGCAACAAATCGCCTCGTGTGACATGTGAAAATCTTTTTCGCTGCGATCTGTCGCTCGAATTCAAACTCGTTTGAATTCGTGCGACATATCGCAGCGACAAAATAAGCTCTGGCAGCCTTGTCGCAGCAGCAGTGCAGACGAGGCAACATGTCGCCGCGATTTGTTGCAGCGATTTGTCGCATAATGTGTCACGGCCTTAAAGGCAAGCTAACTGAGTTTAACCCTCCGACTCCCTTGAGTGATCAAGACAGAATTTCTCCTTACAATAGCAATACCATGTCAAGCAGGCAAGTGATGAGAATAAAGAATACATATCAATTGGGAATTATTAGTTGATCTAATACCAAGAATGTTATGAGAGTAAGGAGATGTAGTAATCAGAGCTTGGAAGTGAAAAGGGGTCACAGATTCAACATCTATAAAATGGTGATAATTTGATACAGGGAATTGTGGAGTACTTTTGAAACCTCGATAACATACCGCAAGTTTGCAACTAAACACTCGCAACAAAGTGATTAATTACGCGGCTCAGTGAACAAGATTCCCACACAAAAAAATAAAATATGTCAGAGAGCCAACAGATCGCCATGTGAGCAGCGTGGAGGCTGCACATGTAAAGGTAAAACAAACAAACAAAAAATTAAAGAAGAGAAGAGTGATAGACGTGTGCAATCGACAAAAGCACACATAAAGAGATTACGCTGCATTAGAATTTGAAGGGAGATTTAATAAGAACAAAGGATCAACACAACTGGTGATTAAAACCGCGGATTTTAAACATGTTAGTTAAGCAGATCAAACCTACTATTCTGAAGAACTTTCGTGGCGCATTTTGGAGAAACAAAAAACACCAATATGATGAGCTTAATCTTGTTGGTCCCTTGGATCGAAGAAAAATATATGACGGCCGCTACTTGACGCAGGACACATACACACAAAACACCATAACAGTTAAAAGCAATAGCAAAGCTCACACACTTACGATTGAATAGGGATCAAAAGAGATATTAGCCCTGTGTTTTGTCTTTTTTTAGCTCTTAACCTTGACTTTTTTCTCCAGGCCTTCTACACAACGGTACAGTGGCGTGACGGGTGTCGTCTCTAGGATGTCACGTTGCGTGACAGCCTCTTAAAGCTCTCCACATTTTAGGAAAACCCGCATTTTTCAGTGGGAGACAAAACGTACTTTTCCGCCGGAAAATTATCGAATAAAATAAAATTCCTCAGATGTCGGTTTCTGTTCCTTTTATATATTTATTTCTTTATTTCTTGCTTTTTCGAAGAATTATTGGTTTGAAAAAGCCTCCTTGCCGTGGTGGCTTTTACACTTGTGTCTCTGGTTTGTCTCCAGGGATGGTGAAGAATGGAGCCGAGTACGCAAGGCTTTAGCGTCAAAAATGCTTCGACCGAAAGACATTCGAGATAACCTGGAAAAGTTTAATGGAGTTACAAAGGATGCTATAGAACATATGGTGTCAGTGCGGGGTGCAGATGACGAAATACCGAATCTCGAAGAAGAACTTGCAAAGTGGGCGACGGAATGTAAGTTAAGTGATTCGTGCAACTTTAAGCGGATTTAGCATGGTATATACTGCACTGATCGAATTGTACAGCGATCAGTTTCTTCACTGGGACAACTCCAGGGGATCTAATGTCGCAATCTGATTGGCGTTGATATTGTAGCACATTAAAAGAGTGTTTATTCGTCCACTGATTCGTGGTGAAATTGGAATATGCTGGTGTTTGAATTCGGGGATGGAACACCACACAATCTAGAGGAAGGGGGAGTAAAGACGAGAATCAATAACAACAGCAAATAAAAAACCCCACGTGGGATGCTAGACGCCTCTTTATAGAATGTTTCGGTAACTTTACAGGCTCGCAGCCATGTTTTAAATTTAAAAACTAAGGAATTAATAGCAGTGGAGGTCTCAGTCCATTCTGTTTCGTTTCTTGACCTCTTTATTGCTTAAATCTCAAAGTTATCGATATCTCGATCTTAAATGTAAACACGGCAATTAAAATGCAGCTTTTGGGACCGCTTATTAGCAGGACTTTCAAGATATGGGCCATAGGTCCAAGAATGGTGCATGGGGTATCGTGTTGGAAGACGAATGATCTCAATTTTTCGCCAACCCCGCTCGTACTGCTCCCCTAGTCAAAGTAAATAGCTAGAAAATCACTGAAAAAAAAAAAACTGTTTTTGTCACTTTAGCTGTTGGCACAATGGCTTTTGACCTACGAGTCGGACTGTACGATGATCCACCAAACAACGAAACTGTGAGGATGGTTAAGGCCACTCAAGACTCCTTTGCATTACTGGGGAAAATCAATAGAGGATGGGAAGGCTTTTTAGTCCCATACGTAACGACACCCACGTACATAAAATATTGTAAAATCCAAGACATCGCCTTGGAAATTGGTCAGAGTATAATAGATCGCAAATTCGTGGAAATAAAGAAAATGGCTGACGATGGTGAAGGCTTCTCACAGGATCAAGGTTAGTGATGTTCTTTGATTTTACAGTATCTTGACAAAACGATCCATTGACAAGAAATACCTGAGGTGAAAGACTGCTCCAAGTGTTTTCCGTAGGTGGAGTAGCAACTGCTGAGACAACTGGATGTGCGACAAAGCGGTGAGCATGAACAGTTGACATACAAATAGACATTTTACATGTCCTTTCGATTGAACATTTGTAGACCGTGAGTTGAATTTTATCGGAGAAGTACCGAACTTCTTGTGGAGAAATCTTTGTTCGAGAACAGGCTTGGTCATTGTGTCGCGTTCTTGGACATTCTTGAACTTCTTTTGGAGAAATCTGTGTTCGAGAACAGGCTTGGTCATTGTGTCGCGTTCTTGGACATTCTTGAACTTCTTTTGGAGAAATCTGTGTTCGAGAACAGGCCGGGTCGTTGTGTTGTGTTCTTGGACATTCTTGAACCTCTCGTGGAGAAATCTGTGTTCCAGAACAGGCCTGGTCATTGTGTTGCGTTCTTGGACATTCCTGAACCTCTCGTAGAGAAATCTGTGTTCGAGAACAGGCCGGATCGTTGTGTTGCGTTCTTGGACATTCGTGAACCTCTCGTGGAGAAATCTGTGTTCGAGAACAGGCCGGATGGTTGCGTTGCGTTCTTGGACATTCTTGAACCTCTCGTGGAGAAATCTGTGTTCGTGAACAGGCCTGGTCATTGTGTTGCGTTCCTAGACAAGACACTTCACTCTTACTATGCCTCTTGGTGGGGGGGGGGGAGGGGTAGGGGAGGGGATGACCCTCAATGGACTAGCATCCTATCCAGGGGAATAGCAATACTCCCTGTCACGTGGCTCGGATCAATGTCAGTATCAGAGCGACTGCGCATCTACCCCACCCCTAACATTAACCTTACGTTGTTTCCAGTTGACTGTTAGTAGAGGGGTCGGTTTGTAGTTGCTCAATGGACACCAGAAGCTTATAACCTTGAATAGGTCACAAGCATCTGGTGACACTTGATTGATTTGATATCGTCTTTGCATCATAGCTGTGTCTCTACTGACCTACCTAATAACGAAAGGCGAACTTACACGTCAGGAGATCAACGTGCAATCTATCGGGATGTTTAAAGCAGGAGTAGAAACGGTAAGGTAATCATAGAAAGTTTCAAAGGGGATTGAATAACTCCTATGGCGAACACAAATGTGGACTGATATGGTTCATGATAACAAGGGCGAAAACATTAACATTGGAAGGGATAGGCAATTCAAGAGAAATCGGGGAACCAGTTTAACCTTTTAACTCGCAGAAGTGGTTAACGTAACTTCTCCCAATAATATCCATACATGATCCTGCAAACAGGGAATGAGAATACTCAAACTTATCATGTAGGAGTTGCTACCTTGATTGAACATCAAATTATCGTAACCAATTTACAATGAAATGTGTAACAGCTAGAGGAGAGAATTAACAATCAGATCTTAGGAATTAAAGGGCTAAAACCTTATTCCGACCGGAAAGGGAGATGATGATAAACATTCTTAAATCATGCAGTTGAAAAGTTTTTTAGTACACGACACATGATGATTAATTGTATGATGTACATCTTGTCACGTTTCAAACTGACTACCTACTATGAAAGTAGACATCACCTTACACACCCCTCCCCTATTACAAAGGATTAGTTGTTGGTGTCATTGCTACGTTTACCACAATGATATTGTCTGGATTAGTTGGATGATTCACGATGAGAAAAGTAAGAGAACTTTTGCAGCAAGAAAATCAAATTTTCTTAACCAAATCTAAAAGAATCTTTCTTTTTACATTCTCCATAGACGGCAACCGGATTACTGTGGCTCCTCTACGATCTGGCCCGTAATCCGAGAGAGCAAGAGAACGTGTATGAAGAAGTGACCTCCTTGATTGGGCCCCATGGAGATTTTACCCCCGAGAGCTTTGCAAAGCTGCATTACGTTAAGGCTTGTGTGAAAGAAAGCCTGAGGTAGATAGAAGTTTTGCGTATGTGACAAAATTTTTGCAGGAGCATTGGCTAATAATGGAAAAAGCTATGCTCACAGTAATCTGCATTTACAAATTGCGTCGATTGCGTTATTGAGACTGACCATAGTAAAAAAGTATTTCCTAGGAGGATTTAAAGTGAAGTTTTGCCCAGTTTTACATCTCTCCGTCTTGCTGACTCGTGAGATAATCCACGATGTCGTTTTGGATGGTCGTTTGTTGTATTTGAATTTCCACGAAGGTCATGCGCACATCATGTGTGGTCTATATAAAACGATAAACAAACTCGGCTTCAAATCGACCAAACCTTCTTTGATAGTAAAGAGTTGTGCGAAAAAAAAAAGAAATGAAATCGATTAAAATTGAATTCACTTGGTTCCTCTGCGTTTAGTGGCGAAAGCAACTGAATATTTTTCTACATCAGGCATGTGGGAATCTGACGACACACTTTTATGACTTTTTACTGAAACAATAATCGAACTTGTGATCGATCCATAAAAAAATTCAAAAACTAGTCACAAAACAATTCTTGTTTAAGCTTCAATTCGAAAGCTATACATAAGTAAATGTGTACTTGTTTTTGTGTTCAAAACCCCCTGCGAGCATGACAGGACGGAAAACTCGTGCACTTTAAGTACCTCCCGTTGTCCCATACGATGCCTTAGTTTTCTAAGGCTTCGTATGGGACAACGGGAGGTACTTACAGTACACGCATTTTCCGTCCTGTCATGTTTGTACCCCAAAACCACATATCCGTTGCAGTATTACAGGACACCGTTTCTTATTTCATCAGAATGCATCCTGGGTCGTTCCGTTGGTTACGCGTTCTGACGCAAGATGTGGTTCTATCTGGTTACCATGTCCCATCTGGGGTAAGTAAAACTGTTTTTGAGTTTTTTTTTTAAGATGTATTCCTTTCTTGGAATTCCAATACTCTTTTCGAATCTTTTAACATCTGATATTTGCTTAGAAAGTCAAACATAGCATTTTGAAAAGAGAACGAACAGAAACCAAGTCAAGCCGCCAAGCCCTTATACTATTGGCTTTTCTTATATAAACCGTTCACAGGCTTTTTTTTTTCTATGACGTTGTCGCCCAAGGTATGAGAGGAATTAAATCAGAAGCGAGAGCGGAATAATATACGCAAACGCTAAGGGACTCCTTCGCTTACACACTTACTAGAAAGAAGGGAAAAAAAGCTTAAAATGAAAAATTCATAATAAAATGATAATAATAATAATATTAATAATAATAGTCATCATCATCATCATCATCATTTTCATCATCATCATCATCATCATTATTTTCATCGTCATCATCATCATCATCAGTATTATCATCATCATCAGCAGCATCGTCATCATCGTCATCATCACAGCTGTAAACAGAATATCCCGAAGCTACACACTTTGAACCAGCATTATTTTGGCCCATCGTAGGCGAGACAGTTTTTTTTTTTCTCTAGACAGCCGTGATGTATTCCAACTACCTCGCTGGGATCTCTGAGGAGTTGTTTAAGTTTCCTTTGGAGTTTAGACCGGAACGTTGGTTGAATGAGGATTTGGGAAAGATTCACCCATTTGCTACTCTGCCTTTTGGAGTTGGACCACGCATGTGCATTGGTGAGAAATTTTAGAGTAATAAATAGGATGAGAATTTAATGCTTGACACTCAAACGTCACCGAGCAAAGTTTATACTTGTTTATTGTTAACAGTTACCCATAGATTTTTTCAGTCTTTTCTTTTTACTTTTTTTCGAATCTGTAATAAAATTCAACCCCCACCCTTCCGCCCTACAGGGCAAGCGGGCGAACAACTCCCTAACTTGCAGAGTAGCATCGAACCTCTCTTTGTGTTTCGGAAGAGTTCAAAAGTACTTTGTTTCCAAGGGATCAATACGCTGGACTTGATATCGAGAGGTGCTGTTTTCTTCATGACCACCTAACGAGGTTTTACCTTTCAAGGCCACTGATACGGACAACGTCCCATGATTCACTCTGACCGATTTATTTAAAATTGTTATTTCTTTTTTCAGGGCGTCGCATTGCTGAGGCTGAAATGTACCTCCTAGCAACAAAGGTAAGTTTGTTCAGAATTGGGTTCTTTTTCAACAGATACGTGTTCTGGAGTGATTTCCGTCCTATTTCTTCCTTGCAATGTTACTTTTAATCCCCACATATCTAAGTTTAAAGTCATATCATATCACGTGTATGACATGCAGTTGCCTAGTAACTAGTTCGCTGGACTCGAGAGACTCCCGAAATGTGTTTAGGTCTGAGCCCTTACTGAGTGATAAGTATGATATTCTTGGGCAAAACACTTGACTCTTACAGTGTCTTTCACCGCCCAGAAATATAATATATCTTATTAACCAAGCGCGAGGGCCGTACTGGGAGAATATCGGCCCCAGGTCTTGAAAAAGACCGAGGGCCGATATTCTTCCAATACGATCCCGAACAAGCTTGGTTAATAAGAGATTTATTATACGACTGAAGTTCAAAGGGACACAAGAACGGTATCATTCGGGACCATTCGGGACAGTGCCCGGTCCAATACTTAGAGAATATTGACCGGCAATAAAGCATTTTGATTGGTTGATTTTAGTTATTGGCCCTCTGACTGCCCGAGTCGTGTAATAAAAATGGGTACTGGCAAGAGAGGATGAAGCCCCTCGTGATACCGACAACCGTCAATAAAACGCAACGAATTGCTGGTAGTAACTAGTAGTGTAATGTCATTACTAAATAGTGCACCTCATTCCCTACCAAACCAGTAGTCAGTTTGCTTGGCTTGCTTTTAGATCTTATGCTCCTAAAGCCTCTTTTTTTTTTCATTTCAGTTGGTCCAGCGATTCGTTCTCGAATATCACGAAGAACCAGTTGAACCAACGTTCAGACTAATGACTGTTCCTGACAGACCAATACGGATAAAATTCATTGATCGTGCGTAATTTACGGCGTGCTTGACGAGGAAACATTTCTTTTAAGTTTAGTTTACATCATACAGTGATATGAACCTGCGGTAGTTTCTCAGCTGTCTGAATTTAAATTGCTAAAAGACAAGAAAGTGATGAAGACTAAAGTAAACAGTGACGATGTTGCAGAAAAAAGTTAAATGTAAGATTCTTTCGATATACATAAGTGTTTATATGGCGGAGAAGGCTTACATTTCAGAAGGCAACTTTAGCGAAGCACAACAGCGATTACTTAACTACCCGGATTTTAAACTTAAAAGTTTCGTTTTAAAGGCAATAGAGTATGAAACCAATAGTCAAAGTAGAGCAATGATCTTTGCAGCTGAGCTGGAATTTTTAGCAACCTGAAAAATCTCAGGCTTCTACGAAATTCGAATCCACGCCTCCCTGGTTCCAGTTAGGTACTTTACTACCAACTGAGCTACGAAGCCTCAATTTGCCACTCTGTATCCATTAGTATCTAGGTAAATACTACAGCTTAGATGGGGATAATTTGGTAGCCCTTATCCTCCTCTCCAGCTTTTTTATTGTTTTTTCAGTTTAGTTTACTGCTTGTAACATCCCTGCGCCACGATTTATCGCCAATAAAGAAACAGGCTCAAATTACTTGCCCGTCTTTTTGCTAATTCGCCTTTTAAACTTTCAATTACGGGCAGGGGGCTAAACGCTTCAACCAGCTGATGAGCGACTGCGCATATGTCGATATCGCGCCTGAACTGGTGACTAGTTCGTCCCCATAACAATTGAAGCGCGATGAGCTAGTCTGAATTATGTCCATGCAGTTCGGGAATTTTCGACTCATTCTCTTCAGGGAATTTTTAGCTTAGTGTTGGAGGTGATCTTTGATTTCTTTGCGTTTGCTATTCTTCGGTCTGTGATTTTTCTAGAAAAACAGTAGCACCTGGTCATCCAATCGGTTACAAACGCCTCAAACCAATTATATTACTTTGGAAGTTGTTGGTTTTTTCACAAAAAGAGAAAAGAACAATTCATGGTGAGGATTATTGATTTTGTTGACTTACATGCAAACTACCGGTAAGTTTACAGATGATCATTTATTGAAAAGAAAAATACTCCTTGAACTCCATATCATTTCAAACTCTCAAGGCAAACATTTATTGCATAACATATACGACGTTTTGTTACAAGAGTGAAATGTCGTGACGGCGTACGAAATAAAGGTTCCCTTTTGGTGCACAGTTTACTTCTAGAAGTGCGCATTAGGGATAATACTCATCATTTGGTTAAGATCAATACATTCAAATCTTGAGACCAAATTTCTTGCCGCTCTAGTCAAGAATTCACTTAGCAGTGTAAAACGACAGACGCAAATTCTTTTGATAGCAAACAATGGTTGGTACATTTCTATCTTGTTCTTTAGTGATCTTACTTCACTGGTATACTAAAGTATACTCGTATATAACGACGAGTAAATAAATAAACAAATAAATAAATATTATTTAACTAGGGTTAAAATTCTGCTCATTTAATGTATTGGTAACTAAAGTTGGTTTACTTTCAGCTACTCAGAGTTAAAATCGTTGCTACTAAAATGACAATAGTACTTATCAAAGTCTGTTGAACTACAACACAGGCACCATATGTTGAGCTTAACTCTAAAAGGTCTACAGCTCCACTTTTAATCTATACAGTGATATTTAGATTTTAGCGCAGCAGTCACACCAGAGGTACCCGAGTCAAAAATGTGTTACCAGACAAGGAAAACTTTAGTAATTTCTTTGAAACAGTCAGCCGCAACACCAACATTACTAATCTTATTGTCATTTAAGTACAACTTTTCCAAAGATGTATTTTGTTGCAAACACTCTGCCAGGGTAGTAACACCAGCATCACCAATGTTATTCTGAGACAAATTCAACTCTTTCAGAGATGCATTATCTTTCAAACACAAGGCCAGGGCAGCAGCGCCAGGATCACCAATTCTATTGCGACAAAGGTACAACAGAGTCAAACATGAACTATAACTCAGAGCATCAGCAAGTGCAGCAGCACCATCATCACCAACATTATTACTAAACAGATACAACTCTTTCAGAGATGAATTAGACTTAAGACCCTTAGCTAGAGCAGTAACACCGGTATCACCAGCGCTATTGTTAAACAAAGACAACTTTGTCAGGCATGAGTTACTTTTAAGACCCTCAGCCAGAGCTTCAAAACCGGCTTCACCAATTTTGTTTTCACGCAAATCCAATACCTCTAGAGATGTTTCACCATTCAAAGCCTCTCCCAAACTTGCAGCACCGACGCCACCGATTTTGTTGCGAGACAAGTTCAACTCTTTCAGAGATACATTGCTTTTCAGGGCTTCAGCCAGGCCAGTAGCACCATCATCACCAATGTTATTACGAGACAGATTCAAATTTGTCACGGTCCTGTTTTCTTTGAGAACATTGGCTAAAATGACTGCGCCATCGTCATTCATTTCCCCGCTCCGTAGAGAAACAGATTTAACTTGCAAAGCAGACCCAAAAGAGGCAGCCAAGTTTATTTCAAGATTGCCGCCTCCATCATTTTTGCATTCATTGATGCACTCAACCACAATCCTCAAACCACCAGCGAGTTCTCTCTCGGTCTCCTGGTTCAACTGTGTCGCAATGCTTTTCATAAGGGTCATTGCTGTTTTCTCGCATCGTTGTGCTAGCATTCCACATGTAAACAGAAGCACTTCTTTCAGCTGATGACGATATCTTCTGTCTGCAGCTATGTTGTCGGTGCTGATTTCTTCATTCTGAAGTTGACAGCTGAGGTGGTATGCAGCAAACCATTCTTGGAAACTCTTGTGAAGAAAGGCATAACGTTTAGATGGTCTTAGTTTACTGCCTGCGGGCTGAACGGAAAGAAATCCAAATCCGGGTAAATCACTTGATTTGTGGTTTCCAAGCTCCTTCTCGTCAAAGTCCAAATTGTCTTTGTGTAAACCCCTCAAAGCTATCGAGCCAAGGTGTTTTAATTGGCTTTCATAGAGTTGAACTATTTCTTCGCCGATTTCTGGCAGCTCCTTCTTTGCCCTGTATCTCCTTAGAACACACTCCACTATTAACATGTATAGTGCCATTCTGCTCTCAGGAAAAGCACCGTTAAATTCTTCACAAACCAGGCAAAAAAGCGCGGTGTTGAGAGGGTTCGCCGCTATGTCTTTTAAATTCTCATCTCTGAGCAATCGCTCGGTAAGCTTCGGGGCCAATTGGGGGCTCTCTCTAAAGAAACGGGTGATGAATGACTGTGCATCTTTTGCAGTGAATCCCTCGACCTCCAGCAGCGTGTCGCAGAATTTTCGAACTTTTACTCCGGCTTCGTGGCGTGCTGTAGCAACCACACGACATGTTGGCAGTACTCTGCCTTGAATAATTTCTGAAAACAAAGGTAGTTTCTCCTCAGAAACTTCATCCAATCCATCGAGAACCAGGAGAACTTTAGATTGATTTTGGCGGATGAAGTCGAAGAATCTCTTTCTTTGCCCATCACCGACATCTCGAGGTAGAAGTTGATCATCAATGGCTTCCAAAAGGTCAGACTGAACATCACGACATTTTATCAGAAGCACCATTAGGAAGTTTGTAAAGCAATTTTCGGTTGCGTGTTTTCCTGTAGCCCAGTCGAAAACAACTTTTTTACAGTAAGTAGTCTTTCCCATACCAGGTTTTCCCTCAATAAGCACTGTTCTTGGTTCTCCGCATTCTTCGTGAGGGTTGAAAATTTCAGACATCGTAACAACCCTCTCAGTAGCTTTTCCTCTCGTGTTCTTTCTATAGACCACTTTAAGTCTGGTGTAGATGTCGTCAAAGGAGAAGTGAAACTGCTCACACCAGGGAAACGGTGCCAGCCGACCCTCACGGACTTTGAAGGATTTGCGAATGTTTTCAATAATTTCTGTTGGATCAAAAGGATCTAAAAAAAAAGTTAAAACCTCTAAGTAAATTGAATCGTCTGAATGTCTCTTTGATGCTATGTGGGATTTCGTTAAAATAGGAAAGGGGAAGAGGGAAGAGGGAAGAGGGAAGAGGGAAGAGGGAGGAGGGAAGAGGGAAGAGGGAAGAGGGAAGAGGGAAGAGGGAAGAGGGAAGAGGGAAGAGGGAAGAGGGAAGAGGGAAGAGGGAAGAGGGAAGAGGGAAGAGGGAAGAGGGAAGAGGGAAGAGGGAAGAGGGAAGAGGGAAGAGGGAAGAGGGAAGAGGGAAGAGGGAAGAGGGAAGAGGGAAGAGGGAAGAGGGAAGAGGGAAGAGGGAAGAGGGAAGAGGGAAGAGGGAAGAGGGAAGAGGGAAGAGGGAAGAGGGAAGAGGGAAGAGGGAAGAGGGAAGAGGGAAGAGGGAAGAGGGAAGAGGGAAGAGGGAAGAGGGAAGAGGGAAGAGGGAAGAGGGAAGAGGGAAGAGGGAAGAGGGAAGAGGGAAGAGGGAAGAGGGAAGAGGGAAGAGGGAAGAGGGAAGAGGGAAGAGGGAAGAGGGAAGAGGGAAGAGGGAAGAGGGAAGAGGGAAGAGGGAAGAGGGAAGAGCGAAGAGCGAAGAGCGAAGAGCGAAGAGCGAAGAGCGAAGAGCGAAGAGGGAAGAGAGAAGAGGAGAGAAGTGAGAAGAAAGGGACAGAAGGAAAAGAAGAAAAGGAAAAATTGAAAACGTTACCTTTGTCAGAGGGCCAGTCGTTAAAAACATACGGATCTTTTAGAAGATTAAAAGCAACAGATGCTGCCATGACGCTGGCAAAGCGTTTCCAATGGAGAGAACTTCTGGAGTCTGTACCATCAGCAAAGTCTGCGATGCCTTTAACTAGGAGCCATTCGATGCCAAGATCAAATGCAGCAGTAAACAGCCCTGCAAGCGACAAACAGAAAGAATGCTTTGACGATTTGTATGGCGTACACCCCTGGTTATGTAGCAGTAAGAACATGTCAGTATAATCTTGTCTGCCAAAGTGCAAATCCCTCTTCATTTCTTGTAGCCTTTGCTACCACCTCCCGGTTAGCTCAATGAATAGAGTGCTGGACTGTTGTGCAGGAGGTCGAGGGTTCGAGCCCCGGCCGGACCAACACTCAAGGTCTTAAAATAATTGAGAAGAATTTGCTACCTTTCTATAACATCAAGAAATGGTTAGATATTCCAGTCTTCTCGGATAGGGACGAATAAATGGAGGTCCCGTCTCCTGCAGGGTTGGGGTAGGAGACGTTAATTTCCCACACAAGAGATTACTGTGTGATGGATGTCCTCCCCTGGTTGGGATGGGTGGGAAGGTGAGATCGATGGACTGAAGCGGCTGCCAGAGGCGCCTGATATGCTGACGTCTCTTCTCAACCTTACACTGCACCCGTAATTCAGCCTCTGGGCTGGAAGTGGTCAGATATAAACTATGTTTATGTTCATATGTTCTCTCTGAAACAGTAATTACAGGGATACCCTGAGAGGACTACTGCACTACGACGCCAGTTTCAAAAATTATCCACGCTAAAAATACTGAAAGGCTCAATCCGTTGTTTTCATATTGAGATATTTATAATAACATCAATTTTTAAATATCTGGCGATCCTTGCAATCTGATTGGCTCTCACGGGTGCGATTAATTGACGAATCGCGAATCTTTTTTCTCCAAAGCGCATCTTTTCCCCAGCCAATGAGAAAGCTTTCCAAAAAAAAAAAAACAACTACAACTATTGAGATTTCAAGGCTTGTTTAAAGACCGTAACCAATCAAATTTCAGGAAAATGAGATACAGCTATAGCAACTTCTTACAAACTAGCTCAGTATTGGATAATAAAGTATCAGAACAGAACAGACTAAGAAAAATCCTGTATTTGAGCAATTGAATTTTGCGATTTCAATATGGATGTAATAATGTAGTAATTGAACTTCGTGTTGTACAATTTTGATCTGGTTCTGAAATCATGCGTATGACCATACAAACATTTTAGCCTGTTAATCGGCCGAGAAACTCAATTAATATCTAAAAACGCAGTAAGTTGAAATTGGGTACAGAAAGTTGAAATAAATTGATTGACAGGTAACCCACGAAGGCTCAATAAAACAAAATGGCGGAAAGGGAAGGAGAAAATTGCGACGTTTTAGTTGCGAGTTTGAGGGAGAATGCTAGAAACAAAAAAACACCTAAGAAACGACAAACAGCTGACTCAAAGTCTATAAGTTTTGGGCCTCCAAAAACGGCTATAATAATAAGTATTGCAGGCGCTGAACAAAATTATCGAGGAGTCTTACGCAACAGCGTGCGAAACACGAGGAAGATTAATTACAAGCGTGTAATAGTTATAGCATGTTTTTTCTCGTGCAATTTGGAATATATCAGCTGTCGAATAGCCTTTGAAAAAATTTACTCGTGCTAATTTATCTCAAATGTCACTCAAAATCATGCAATTACCAATACAAATTGCATGCCACTCACTTCAAATACCATTATTTGAAGGAATCCTTCCCCCGGCCCTTGGAAATTCGCGAGTGGGGTAACGCACCAAATTGTTAGCGAGTGATCAACAGTGCAAAAAGGCAACAAACTGACCCTGAAAGCTAATAATCGGAGTTCTATCATGGCACAAGTAAACCGACATTACTTTGGCATCTAATCATTATGAAAAGGACCTTAGTTTAGATCAAACTTACCTTCTCCCTCCGTTTCAATTGCAGTTGCTTGGGGGTTTCTTTGGAGGAGTTCTGCTCGCCGCCAATCTGCACTGATCTTTTCTGGACCACTTAAAAACTCTCCATCTGTGTGTACTTCTACTTCTAGAGTTTCATGAGATTTTAGTGGAGCGTCCCACCCATCAGCAATGTGTTTGATGAGGTTCAGAAAGTTTCGGCTGACAACAGTTCTGATTCCAGTGGAGTACTCGTGAGTATCCAAAACAACCTTGGACGGGTACGTAGTGAGCGTCTTAGACACTATCACATCTCCTAATTTGGTTTTCTCGCGGTTCAGGCCACTGCAATATCCCACAGATATAACTGCCTTAGGCCTTAGCTTAGAGGCAGCATTTTTCACGGTAATTAAAGAGTTTCCCGGAACAGAGGAACTTCCATGGTACATTATCAAGGCAACTTTCAGGTGTGCACCTTCTTCATTACCCACAATGCCAAAGCATACGTGGCCAAGATCATGCACATAATAACGAAATGGGTTTTGCAAGTGAGCATAGCAACTTAGGAACTCACATTCTTCAACGGTCAAAAAGAGAATATCTGTCTGGCTCGGGTATTCTTTAGCTGCCACTGTAAGGTCCCGCATGCCTGGAATGTCAATACTAAGCTCGGGTGGGTTGTTATGACAACCGTTCAAAGTGCGTTCTCCTCGGTTATGTCCTGCAGACATCCTTTCAACCAAACTTTCCGTCATAACTAAGAGAAAAACCAAATATTACATGCTCAAGTAAAAGTATTAACGTTCCATTAACTGGAATGACTTTTTTAAGGCTTGAAAATGGGATCACAGTCAAGACATGCGCAATAGTAATCATCATCATTTCTGTTGCTTTTCCTACAAGGTGTGTAGAGAAAGTTAATGAAGATGAATTTGTTTTCTTCATGCAAAGATTGTTTATTTCCCTAATATTAATAACTGCTTATACGTTTCGCTGAGTAACTGAATGTTAAACGAACAACCATTCAACTGCCCATGAATCCTTAAAATGTTTTTACCAGGTTTAGAAAACTATATTTTAAGGGGTGCCACGCAGTTAATGTTCTGTCCTTACGATGTCGGCAGGCTATTGAGGAAGGCAGCCCCGTGTTGCTACTGAGGACAGAAAGGTGCTATTGTCAGTTTTAATGGGTTGAAAAGTATCTGCACAATTTTTTTTCAAGAAACAGTACGTAAAAAGGTACTCTGGCTCACACTGCTTTCTAAGCTTGCCGAAAAAAATTCCCTTTCGTGTCTAGTGCAACAAAATAGTTGCAAAGAAAAATATGGACTGGATAGCACAAGGACTTCGCATATTTTGCGACCAAAAAGGGTTTCAGACACACGTCACTCTCATGATGTTTATTTATAGATGATGACGATGATAAATACGAGCCTAGAGAGGATATCTTTTTTTGGTATAAGGATAAGGTACAAGCACCTTTCCTGGAAATACATTTAAATTGAAAAAGGTTGTTTTTCTTGCCCTCATTTTCACCTTCTCTCATTTTCCAACTTGATCTTACCTTAACCTCAATCGTAATTGGCCACATTTTGACAGTTAAAAAGTAAAATCAATATGCATGCTGCGAAAAAGAGTGGCCTCCGTTATCTCGAACAGTATGCAAATCTGACGACATCGCCGGGAAGCTGAAGTTCTTGGACTTTTTTGACATTTTATGTAAAATATTTTCAGCCTATTTGATAATTATGTTTTCACCATAGTTGTTGTTATCTTGATTAAAACAATAACTTTTGACAAACCGTGGGTGTTTTTGGTTTACAAGTCTAATCCAGAACCTGAATATTTTCCACGAAAGAGAATAATAAGGTTTCTTGGTCAGGTTTTCTCGCTGTGGGTGGTAAATGTTTGACTCTCGTTCAACTTGACCCATTTTATATTAATTTGATCTCTGTACGTATCTTGAGTAGATTTCAATATTCTGATTTTCAAAATTGAAAGTTTTCATTTTCGGCATTTTGTTATATGATTCAAGTTTGCAATGTGTGAATTTGTATCCCCATCGTTTCAAAGTTACTATTGTGCGATAGAACTGAAAAATGTTTTATCGCTTGTGATACAGTTGTTCAAAGAGGGGATAACATTATCATTATCCAACGTATAAATCACTCTCTAGCAAAGCGTACACCTCGTTCCACCAAATCGAGATTACTCCAGTGAATAACGTTACTGGGCTCAGGTGCACAGATCACACTTGGCTTGAGGTGGCTAAGCCCGCCAATCCACGATTAACAAATCGACAGTGGTTTAGCGTGGTTTACTTTTTTATCGACAACGGCATATGGTATTTCGCAGACTGGACTGGACTGGACTGGATTAGTAAAACGCCGACTAGTAAAGTGCGGACTAGTTAAACGCGGACTAGTAAAATGCGGACTAGTAAAACGGGGATTAGTAAAATTCCGACTGGTAAAACGGGAAGTAGTAAAACGCGGATTAGTAAAACGCGGACTAGTAAAACGCGGACTAGTAAAACGCGGACTAGTAAAACGCGGACTAGTAAAATGTGGACTAGTAAAACCCGGACTTAACAACAACAACAACAACAACAACAAAAACAATTTCATACGAAGGCAATCACAAGACTTGATGGCGAGCCAATTTAGTGAGTGACAATCCCTGTTTGACCTTTAAGCTACAAATGGGTTTGACATGCGCCAGATACAAACGATTTTATAAGTTTAGGCTAACAAAGAAAGAATTTTATTCAGCACCAGTTCAAAATCTTAAAATACACTTTCGTCGTAAACTTCACAGCAGAAACGCAGGAATTCCATGAATAAAGGTCGCATTAAATCTCCTTGTGTCTAGGTAGAAAGAAACTCATTGACTTCACAGAGGTAAATCTTCGAAGATTAATCGTCGTTGGAAATAAAAAAAAATACTCTCCGTGAGATCTCTGTTTTTCTTTTTACGAAAAATTCGTCGCATGATCATTTAACTCGTGTGTGTTTGTCACACCAGTACTGCTGTTTAGCGTATGCTTCTTTACTCCTCAATTGACAGGTGTTACATCGTGACAGTTACTTATCAAAAAAATGTTTCAAAATTTCCTCGGAAGCCTTTAATTACCTTTACCTTCTGTTTAATTTGAAGAACCCGAATGATTTAGGACTACAATTACGAGTTTAATTACGGGAAAATCCTCCTTGAACTTAACAATTTGATAGCGAGTGAGTTATAAAGAAAACAAACGTTATTCAAATTAAAGAGAAAGCTTTCGCCGAAACATTTTTATTTGTAAAGGTAGTTAAAAGGCTTCCGAACAAATTTTCAAAAATTTTTTTGAAAAGTAACTGTCATGATGTGACACATGTCAATTAAAGAGGAAAGAAGCATCCGCTTTTGAAGAAACAGCAGTACTGGTGTGACAAACACACACGAGTTAACTGATCATGCGACGATTTTCTCGTAAAGCGAAAAACAGAGATCTTACGGAAAGTATTTTTTATTTCCAACGACGATTAATTTTCGAAGATTTACCTCCGTTCCATTTTAAAATGTCACGGAAAGTCAAATTGCAAGTGAATGCAAATATGTGGTTTGGAGTTGTCAGTCTGCTTGTTTGTTTTCTGTAACGGCGTGTGTAAATCGGTTTTTCTTCCACCGAAAAGCTGAAGTCAATGAGACTCTTTCTACCTAGACATAAGGAGATTTAATGCGACTTTTATTCATCGAATTCCTGCGTTTCTGCCGTGAAATGTACGACAAAAGTGTATTTTAGGATTTTGAACTGGTGCTGAATAAAATTCTTCGTTAGCCTAAACTTATAAATTCGTTTGTATCTGGCGCATGTCAAACCCATTTGTAGCTTAAAGGTCAAACAGGGATTGTCATTCACTAAATTGACTCGCCATTAAGTCTTGTGATCGCCTTCGCATGAAATTGTTTTTTATGTTGTTGTTGTTGTTGTTAAGTCCGCGTTTTACTAGACCACATTTTACTAGTCCGCGTTTTACTAGTCGGCAGTTTACTAGTCAGCGTTTTACTAGTCCGCGTTTTACTAGTCCGCGTTTTACTAGTCAGCGTTTTACTAGTCCCCGTTTTACTAGTCCTCGTTTTACTAGTCCGCGTATTACTAGTCCGGTTTTACTAGTCCGTGTTTTACTAGTCCACGTTTTACTAGTCCGCGTTTTACTAGTCCGCGTTTTACTAGTCAAGTAATCAAAAAAAGTAATAGTAATCAAAGTTTAATGTCTTTACGTGGGGCATGGTTACCCATATTGCCCGAGCCAGAGGCTCATGTATGAAACGCAAGACAACAACCCACATCCCACACCAGGGGAGGACATCCATCACACAGTAATCTCGTGCGTGGGAAATTAGCGTCTCCTACCCCTAACCCTGCAGGAGACGGGACCTCCATTTATTCGTCCCTATCCGAGAAGACTAGAATATCTAAACCATTTCTTGATGTTATAGAAAGGCAGCATATTCTTCACAATTATTTTAAGACCTTAAGTGTTGGTCCGGCCGGGGCTCGAACCCTCGACCTCCCGCACATCAGTCCAGCGCTCTATTCATTGAGCCAACCGGGAGGCGGTTGGGTCCGCGTTTTACTAGTCCGCGTTTGACTAGTCCGCGTTTTACTAGTCCGCGCTTTACTAGTCCAGTCCAGTCCAGTCCAGTCCAGTCCTGTAGATACCATATGCCATCGACAACGATATTCGTTATCCGTACAATGGTCAAAATGTTGTGGACCCAGGAGGTGCAGCTGAGTGAGTTTGCAACAAATTTTGACCACTGAGACGACGAATGTTCGTTCTCGATAAGAGTACCGACCACGCTAAACCTCTAGCCATCCATGTTTGAGAGTAGGCTCGATTGCCAACGGTGGAAATGGAGCCTATGTTTGAGAGCTGATTAAAGCTTTGCGTGACACGAACTTGGTGTACTCTTATCTAGTGACAACGATAAATTGGCCAATCAGATTGCGATATTCTTGTCGACTGTGGTGAAACACGTGTTTGAACGAATGCTTGTTTACATTGACGATGGTGTAAACTAACACTTGTCGAGGACTGAGTTTTGTATCTGTAAAAAGTCAGTCAAACACGAACTGTCATTGAATTAAAAACTACACAAGGTGACATACACATATCGACCGCGACTTCAACCGACTTCGGATCGAACAAGGGTTACATATTTTTCTATCTATGTATCTATCTATCTATCTATCTATCAGCAATATCGCTTTTGTGCACGACTGAAAACTGCATGGGCATAAGGGCAGAAACCAACCAAATAGATCCTTCTCTTCTAACATTTACCGTAAAATGCGTAAAATGTGTCTGAAACACCATATCGAAAACACAATTGGACTGATCGAAATGCCACACTCGCGGGAACGAAAAAACTTAAACAAAAAGGGTATAGTAAACATGACAAAAGATCCTAGCAGTCCCTGCTTAAGTGCCGACTTCCCTTTTCAGTTTCAATTTCAATCGGGGTAATTCACATCCACCTTTTATTTCATCGAGGCAGAAAACTATTTCGACATTCGCATTTCATCATCAGTAGAATCAAAGCTTACACTAATTAAGAAGTTCTTCTAAGCAACAGGTAACGATGAGTAAGAGTTCACATTGCGATACCGAACCTCATCAAAACAAAATGTGATTACTTTGCATAATTTTTTGTTGTGTACATTCCTTACCGTTCGCCCCAAAATGTTAACCTTCACTTCTCCTCGAGCCACAATCACCAACTCAAGCTTTGCGATGGTTTACGATTCCAAAGAGAGGCATAGGCTTGCGAATATATTCTCCAAATGCGCTAAGGTTTCGAAGTCGGGTCCGTAATTTTGAAGACAACTGAAAGTCTGGCCGGTACGCATGACGTCACATGGACAAAAGCGCTGTATTGTTATCAAGAGAAGGCAATAATTACCTGTTGAAAATTAAATGTTCGAACGTTATCGCATAACTTAAAGTTTGTGCCTTCATCTTGCTTATCGCTGTTTCTCGTCACTTTTCTATACAATTTCCATTCAGGTTCTCGCCGCTCCTGTTTCGGTGCCATTGCGATTGAGATGAGAATCCAATGTTTTTATTCAGTTTCCAACACTTTGATTGGCTTCTCGTGCTTTTTTATGGGTTTATCGAGGACTAGCAAACTGAATAATAAGAATAAAATTATCTTTTTCTCTAACACACTTCATTCATCCGAGAAAATGAAATAATACTCGTTAAGTATGTAAACCACTCGCGACCGGTTCTTGGTGTAAAAACTTTTCTCGTGATCTCCCGACTTCCTGGGTGGCTTATGACACCGGTAAATCATTAGAAAGTGCCGTTTATTGCTTAATAAATGGCCGGATTCGACTAACGTGTTTACATCCTGTTTCCCCTTCAAATCCAATGAATGACTCCCTGCAAGTCTTAATGTAACAATCCTGAATTTTTCCATACAAAGTTGAGTGCATCAAGGAATGTACGAACAGCCTCTCACATTTACTTTTATTAGGGCGAATGTGGAGGGCAGCAAGGATGTTATTACATAAGTGAATATGGTTGCCTAAACGTGATAGTGATCTAAAAGATTCTGGTTTTCAGGCGCGTCAGTGCTTCAAAATTGCATACAGAATTCAACCTCTTTCATGACATACAAGAAGAAACAAGGCGCTTGCATTTTGATTTAATATATATTAGTTCTTTGATTTTTTGTGGTCAATTCAAGTATTCATTTATGGCGTAACTTTAAGTCAACATTTGTCAAAGGGTTTGCCTTGGTTTTAACAACAACAACAACAACAACGATAAAAACAAAACTAATGAAACAGAAATAAAAAGCTAAACTCCTCGACATGATTTCACATTCAGACTCTTTTTTTTAAAACGACCTGTTTTATGAGATATATCCCGCCGATACCCTAAGATAAAACCGGCTATTTTTCGTTTACAACAACGGGGACGAACATCGCGTTAAGCAAGTTACGCCCGGTCAATAAATTTTATCTTCAGTGGTTTGTCAGGAACACACAGCAGTCTAAACTTCATATTGACTGGTTCACCGTGATATTCCAGGACAAATCGTTGCACCAGCTGAAAATGAAAACACGTAAGCATGAATGGTTAGTTAGCTAGTTACTGGCCATTATGCATGCCGGCAGGCAATCAGATGGGGCTGCAACAAAGGTCCCTCACTCCCTTTCTGCTGGGCCAGCATGGCACCCCACGTTTGGTTCCGGGCGTACGCATGACCAAGATCCGTTAAAATCATAAAAAGGAAGTCAGGGCGAATATGACAGAGGTGGGCGTTTTATTGTTCCTGAGAACTGGAGATAACAGTTGTAATGATCAAATGAGTCAGGTCATAAAATTCGTAGCAATTCAGTCGGGGGTTGAATGGGGTTGCCTGATTGAAATCCTGATTAAACTGATGGGTGCGGAGTTTACAGGTAAAAAAGAAAAAGAAAAACAACGCTTTGATGTGGCCATAAAACCAGAAAATTGGCAAGGCAAGGGATGGCCAAAAAGGTGGGGCGGGCAAGTTCAGTTGAGATTGCTACAACGTTACAATCATGTAAACTGAATGTAACGAAACACGTTTACCTTTGTTGCCAAAAGATATATTTCAGCCTCAGCGATGCGACGGCCTAGGAGAAAGATCATTCAAATATATTAGTCACAATATAGAATGAACTAGAACTTCATTATATGGGTGACCTTACTGAATTAAATCGGCCCCCTTTCGGTAGTCTTCGCACTGAAAACTTTAAATCAAGGGGCAAGCACTAACAAAAAGTGACACCACTTTCGCAAAACGATAGTTTAAACCACCTACCAAGGTAACAATTTGTGTTTTATTTTCATTCCGATGAAGATAACCAATTATGTCAATCATTACCGTCATTTCCTCAGTTTTTTTTGTTTCTATCATCATCATTATCGAATCAAAAAAGCTAAGTTGACACTCTGCAATTTAATTTATTTTTCGCGGTTAAGCGATATTAGTAATGCCATTGGGTGGGTCGTGGGGCCTCATGAAACTTATTTATGTTTCGTCTCTGATTTCCGTAGGGGAAAATCCGATTGAAAGTAACTGTTCTTGCGGGATACATTGGATTCAATGGCGTCATCTCGATTTACTCGCAATCGCAGTCGAGAACGTAACAAAAACAGCAAAGGGTACGAAACGTTGAAAACACGAGAGCTTAAGCGACCATTGGTTTTGGTCTTGTGACTGATTATTTGAGATAGAGGCGTTACTTGTAAGACCAATCACCACTTATCATGCTCAATTTTTTGGAGACAAGTTTACAACAACAAACTCTCCGCGTCGTTCATAACAACTATACTTCTCACCAATGCACATGCGTGGTCCAACTCCGAATGGCAAAGTGGCAAATGGATGAGCTCTTCCCAAATCTTCGTTTAACCAACGTTCAGGTCTGAACTCCAGAGGACATTTGAACAACTCATCCGAGAGCCCAGAAAGATAATTGGAATATACCACGATTGTCTGAAAAAAAAAAAAAAGTGTCAGTTAAAGTCTAAGTTGCGTAGAAAAGCCACGGATTTGTTTCTTTGAGGAATGTGGATCTTAGAAAAGCTAGCACTCGTTTTCCGAAGGAAACACAGCGCACTTAGTTTCGTAAAACATGGCCGTGGTTTTGACTTTTTTCTGCAAAATCTATTCCTAACAGAAATTGCTGAGGAAGCATTTTCCTAAGTCCACCCCAATATACTTGGTTCATGTCTATTAAGTCATCTTCGCTAACAAACTTCCATCTTGATAAATCTGCTCTTTCTCAAATTTGGACAGGAGGATCTGATCGAGTCCTTTCATCCACATAGGAGACTAAATTGAGGCAGAGAACTTGCTTTTCTAAACAAGGCTAACATCCTGTTCAAAGTACTCAACGATTTCACTTACACCAGATGGTACATGGTAACCAGAGAGAATCACATCTTGGCTAAGAATACGTCCCCAGTCGGAAGCAGCAGGGTGCATTCTTTTGAAATATATATGTAAAAAAAAAAAAAACAAACACTTTATGAGTAATGCGCAGTGTACGTTGCATCGGAGAGTAACTCGGAGGCGAATCCTAAGGGGGAGGGTGTGGGGTAGGCCGGGATCAGGGGGATTTCGGGGACCTGGGCACCCCTTCCCCTTCAGACTTGTGTGGTACCAAATTTCTCGCAATGACAGTATTACATACCACTGATCCTAAAGAGGGGTCGAGGGCTGGGACCAGGGAGGGTTCGGGGGGGGGGGAAGGGGCTGGCACCTCCCCCCTCTTAGACTTTAGGGTTTTTTTTTTCACTGCTTCTCAGGCACCAAACCTCTTTCAATGAAAGGATCACATACCACTACTCACGTTTCAATTATGTACTTGTCTTGGAAATTTTTTGGATTGTATAAGCTCTGAATTGAAAAAAAAAAAAAAAAAAAGAAATAAAAGCTTGGACTCCCCCCCCCCCTTCTCATCCCATCACACCTTCTGTATACACAGACCAATATGAGTACAGATTTCCCAGTAAGTGATACTCTTGCACTACAAACACAACCATCTTTCACCTCATACTCTCCTTGACACAAGCTTTGATGTACGTCAACTTCGCAAAGCTCTCGGGGGTAAAATCTCCATGGGGCCCAATTAAAGAGGTCACTTCTTCATACACCTTCTCCTGCACCTTCGGATTACGGGCCAGATCGTAAAGGAGCCATTGCAGTCCAGTGGACGTCTGTGGAATAACGTCAAGGAAAGATTCTTCAGGATTGAGTTCCGAGAATTGGATTCGTTTGTTGCAGAATCATCTTAAGAATAAACTAACCGAATCTGTCACATCGCGCTTTGCCGTTTCTACGTGAAACTAACATGTTTCGCCTTTGTCTGCATGTAAGTTTTTTTCAGTTTTCCTTCCTGTAACAGAGTAGATGTTAATTGCCGGAAAAAGGGCACCAAAACTATTCCTTGTATGTCATACATGGGCGCCTTTAAATCCCCCATGACCTTAACTCACGCGAAGCTGAAACAGCAAGGTTCAAGCTATTTTACGTGAGACGTGAAAGGGCCAGCTGAAGTTTGCCGTTTCACGTAAACGCCGTGCTAAATCTTTCTATTATCTCACCGTCTCTACTCCTGCTCTAAACATCCCAATTGATTGTGTGTTGATCTCCTGTGGTGTAAGTTCGCCTTTTGTTATCAGGTAGGTCAGTAGAGGCACACCTGTATCACGGAGACGATATCTGTGACTGTTAGTTACAATTCCAAATGGAATATACGAAAATAAAGTTCAATTGCGTGAAAAACTGGGGATTGCACGGTCTTACGCCATCCGCTCTCTCCAGGAAGGGGTAAAGGTGGAGAAGAGAGTGAGATAAGGGCTAAACACGAAGACGATATCTGTAAACACGAATACCTGCAATTCCAAACGGAAAATACGACAGTAAAGTTCAAATGTGTGAGAAACAAGGCCCACGCCATGCACCCTCTCCAGGAAGAGTAGAGAGTGGGGGGGGGGGGGGTGTGGGTGGGTAGGGAGCGCTGGGGAGACCAAGGTGTAACCCTCACATTTTTTATCCTCTCTTTGGACCAGAAAGAAATGTAACAGACACGCAAAAATCGGCAAAGCGATAAGGAATAAAATGTTAAATCTGGATAACTAGTCTAAAAGGAAATCCCATAAAGTACAAGCATTTCGAAAAGGAAGTAAAATGCGAGACTAAAACGTGAGCCAGAGAGACGCTGGAATAGGGTGTTGGAACTTGGGATCCTATTTACTCTAAAGAACGCCACTACTGTCCAATGAGCGCTCCGCTTTCTACCCACCTGAAAAAGCGGCTAATTACAAACAAAAGCAGAGCAGTTTTAATTTGGTTCACCGAGTTCTGGGCAGTCCGGGCAAGACTGCCAGAGAATTGATCTGCATTGGTCAGGCCACTACAGATATACATTTCGTAACAAGTTTTACTAACCCTGATCCTTGCAAAAAGCTTCATCGTCTCCGGCCGCTTTCTTCAATTCCATAATCTTTTGGTCCACTATGCTCTGACCAATACCTATGGAGGTGTCTTGAGCTTTACAAAATTTCAAGTAAGTGGGTGTCGTCATGAAGTGGAGGATGAAACTTTCCCATCCTCTATTCAGTTTTCCCATCAGGGAAAAGGCGTCTGAGCTCGACTTGATCATCTTCACTGTCTCCTTGTTCGGTGGGTCATCGTAAAGGCCAACTCTTACATCGAATGCCAATGTACCCACAGCTAAAACAGCAAAACAAGATTTGTTCATGCGCTGATGTGTCATTTACAACGCATGATGTGGGTATCTGGCCAAATTCTACAGGTGCCAAGTTTGTTAGGGGAAACTTATACGGGACAATATTTTAAAGACCCAAATTTTTCCGGAACCAAGGTTGAAAATAACCTTGCTTCTGCAGTAAAAAAGGTGATAAATTTTAAATTTATATTGGAAAGGCTAGTTAGTCTACAGGGACTGCAATCAGCTAACTATTTACATCGCCAGATGGTAAATATAGGAGAAAAACACGTTGGCTTTTAAAAACTGTGGTTGAAGAGTGGTACCCAGGACTACCAGTAAACGAATTTCGCTGCGCTTAGCCCAGACCTATAAACCCTGGGCGTACGACATGTTAACTCCTCAGACTTTAGATTTCTAGCTCGAACTAAAATCAGCGGAGGAAGAAACACCATGTAGGCATTGTTCTCGATACCAGAACAGTTGAATAACCAGGAAGAAGTCGTCAAAGAAAGTAATTTATTACGAGTTCAAACCATAACGGAAGCAACACTCCGCTACACGAAAAAAAAGAGTACCCAAGCCTGCAGTCCTCAGCGGCAAAACCACGGGAGGTCCGGGAAAAAGAGTGGTGTTTAAAAAAATCCTTCTTTAACAAACGTGCTGTAATTTACCCCTATATCCAAAGGGTTTTGATTTCTCCCATTGGTATTTACTTCCCTAGGGGGTCCGCTGGGGTTATTTTTGAAAGGAAGTTGTACTGCCTACCGTAAAACTCGCATCAGTGATGCATCCCATTCACTGAGGTCACAGCCATGATGGATCTATTCAAATTCTCATGAAACCGTTTACTTACATTCTGTCGCCCACTTGGCGAGTTCCTCCTCGAGATTCGGAATTATGTCATCTGCATCCCGCACTGACACCATATGTTCTATAGCATCCCTTGTAACTCCATTAAAATTTTCCAGGTTATCTCGAATGTCTTTCGGTCGAAGCATTTTTGACGCTAAAGCCTTGCGAACTCTGTTCCATTCCTCGCCGTTCCTGTGATAGAACAAGAAATAACCTAGTCAAATTTGAGCCTTTTTAGATTCTGCAAGTTAGGACACCTAAAACTGTCTGCCAATCATGAAATTTTACCCAAGAAGCTTGAGCATCGTAGAATCAGCGAGTCCCGACTAAAAAAACTGGTTCTAAAATTACTTCTACAGTTAAAAAATTTGTCAAACGCTTTAGACCAGCCAAATCGGACAGATCAACAATTAAGGATGCAGGTTTTCTCTGAGGATCCATTCTACGATCACCTTGCACGTGATCCACAATGATGATCGAACTAGACGCTCTCATTTTTTATCGAATGTTCATTTTGCTGGTAATCGATATTTAATTGTTTTACAGCCATAAAAATTGTGGATACTTGCTATAATATAATGAACCAAAACTTAGTGAAAGAACACATCTTGTCTTCTGAAGATGATCGTTCTTTACCACTCCAAATATCTATATACTCTTTATTGGTGTCCCGTATATTTCTCGTGATTTTAGCACTAATAAAAACAAACAAAAAAAAATTAACTTTAATAGCTAACACAATTACTGGTAACCCAGTGGTTTACATTGTGGGCTATAAACAAATAATTCAAATTGAACATAACATTGTTAATAATCCCAACTGGCCGGAGGCACACCAGTCAGCTATTTACAAGCATGGCAGAGGATTTGAACTCGGAGCTACCGCGAAACAAATTCAGGTAGTGAATTTGTTTCTCTACCCGAACCCGGGAACGACGGATTGCGAACCCGGGAGCGACGGATTGCGAGTCCAACACGCTGACCACTCGGCCACGCTGCCTCCATGCCTCATAGTAAGTATGAAATCAAATTATATTACCCATGATCAGTTTCAAAATTACATTTTTTTTAAAAATTTTTTTGATGCTGGATTTATAGAGGCATGCATTGTGTAACTTCACATTGGCAGTAATCACACAGTTTGTTAATTGTTAATCAGTTATAAAGTTTCAGACCAGACTGCTCACATATTAAATTGAAATCACAAAATTTAAATAACCATTAGACTATATTATATCAAAATCTCATTTGAGTGATTCTTGCTATACTGCCTAAAACACAATTCCTAAGTTAATTGGGAGAATTTTGCACTGGATCAACTAATAATCTCCTTACTGATATTTTCCTATATTCTCATCACTTGTCTGCTTGATATTGTATCGATATTGTGAGGAGAAATTCTGTCTTGGTCACTCGTGAGAGTTAAAAGCTTAAGGTTAATTTTTACCCTCCATATACTGTAAATGCTCGAATTAATGCCCAGCTTTAAATAAGCGCCCGGCTTTGAATTAGCACCCCTCCCAAGGTTCAAAATTTGTAATAAGCACCCTCCCCCCCATCCCCCGAGAAAAAATGAGTTTTGGTACTCGGTACGATATACGAGACGTATACGGTCTGTATGGTTCTTTTAATGAAATGTCACATTGTTAAATAGTATAAACAGTAATGTCTGTTCAAAGTTGCACAGGTTTGCTTCTCACTGCTTCTTTATTTCTTATTTTGAGTTCTCAAAAAGTAGTTTTTTAAAAGGTTTTTGAATTTTTATGTTGCAGTTTGGTTGTATATAGACATTAAAGTAGTGTCATTTTGAGACTAAAAATTGATAAACGAAATAAGTGCCTCCCTTGAAATAAGTGCCCCCCCCCCCCCTCTCGCCTTAGAAAAATTAATAAGTGCCCCAGGTGCTAATTCAAGCATTTACAGTATTTATACCTAGGACTGTAAATTCAGATTGTGTACTTAGCAGACAAAAATGAGTCTTAAACTGTTAAAATCAAACCTAGCTGGGTCTCTAATGGCCCATAGACCAAGATTTCCAGGTCCAAAGAAGCTAAGCAAGCTTCAAAATAATCTGGCTATGCACCTATGAAAATTATGCCTGAGGAGGGGACCCTGGGTGTAGTGGGGTATTTCAACCCAATAACCCTCCCCACCCCATTAGAATTTGACAAGGAGTCTGGACCTGAGATAGGAACTTTGACATTTTTCAAGGAGGAATTTTATATCTTAGGCTGTGGATTTGTTCCATCAGCTAACGAAAATAATTTTTTTAGGTTACTGGTAATTTGTTTGATCAACTTGATTATGACATGGTCTGTTACTAATGATTTGTTAATATCGTATGGCAACAATATTATAAAATTTATAGCAATCCTTCATGTTATAAAAACACCTTTGGCACTTGAAGGGATATTGTGTATCCAAGGTGAGATATCATCCCTGATTCACACATTAAGGTCACAAGAATAAATAATAATAGTTTCATATTTGTAATGCCCAAATTCCATTAACATATGATCAAATAGGCAATAAAGGAAAGGATCACCATCTAAAAAAGCTCAAGATTGTTAAACAAATTCCCCTAGTTAACAACGTTTGGAAGTGTTAAGGTGTAAAGAGTTCATAGTTCCTAAAACTTCTTTTCAGTGTCATCAGCAAACAAGGATAATTTTTTGCCCCGTCATAAATTTTCCTTTGACAGAGATTTTCATTCTAGTTTTGTTAGGAAGGAACCTTGCAATTTTCTGCCATACTGCAAACCTTGATCTTCCATTGCATTTCTTCTGGTTCAGCAGGTGAATAATGTCAACTCCAACCTATTGCAAAGTTCCTACTGATGTAGTATTTTGGGTTAAGCATTTTTGTTACTTTGTTTCCTTGTTGCAGGCATTCATGATGAAGAAGTATTCCAATCATATTTAGACAAATGAGCAAATCTTTTTCTCTTTGGATTTGTATTTATTATTTTTCATTTACAGAAATGCATAGCTTACTCTGCATGTGTCAAACTAAGAAAAAAAAAAAAAGTGGGATTCCCACAAATACTATATACAAATACCAACATGTCCTTGCATCAATAGAAAATTTAAACCACTTCTGTCTTAAGTCAAGAGGCTGATTGTCTTCTTAATTACACACAGGATGGAGCTGCTAAAATTAAAACACTCGCACCATATGGAATTTTGCCAAGCACAATCCAGATGAAATGATTTCAAAAAATGAGGAGACTGACAAATTTGCAAAAACTTATTTTGTGCTATGCTAGCAATCTAGTCAGCACTGAAACATTGTGAGGCAGAGCCCCCAACTTCCCCCCGTGGGGAGGTGGGAGGCTGTAGCACGACCATGGGGGGGGGTGGGAGGCCACAGCACCCCCGCGGGGTGGTGGGAGGCCGAAGCATCCATTAGCTACCTGCTCCGCACCGATGCGTTTTATTAATAAACTCACAAATTTCTTCGTACTTACAATCCAAATAGCCCGTTTGGGAGTTTTCTGCTTTTCCTGTACCGATTCACCGCCGTGCTTACCCCAGATGAAGGTCGCATGGGATGTTTTTCATCTGCTTTGATGACAACCTCGATGTCCTTAGGGTCTTTTACGTAAACCACTGCTTTTCCCATTAGATTCCTTTTGAAAACAGGACCGTACTTAGCAAACGAGTCCTTTAGCTCAGCCACAATATCTTTGAACTCAGATTTTCGCAGAAAGCTTAGCATGTCACCTATGATAGGCCATCCCTTTGGGCCAGGCATCTCGTCGAACGAGCGTACTTCATCTGGAAGATTAGCTCGCACACGACTGTCTCCTGTGGAATAACTCCATAACTTGTGGAGTCTTTGAAATGGATTTAAAAGCCAAACAATAACTGACGCCAAAAGTGCCGAAAAAACCAAGTACATAGAGTCGTCCATTTCGCAAAGACAAGAATATTTCACCACAGTCAGCAAAATGGTGACTTGCTCAATCGTACAAGAGGCTCTAAGGAATTGGGGCGAGGCAAGGAGGTCACAAACCGTTCGAAGTCACGCAACGCTTTTAAGAGTACATTACGTAACCTCCCGAGGAAACTCTGCAAACGGAGACTGCGAGGTAAGATCTCTCTTTGCGGGCATCACTCTTTTTCGAAAAGTTCCCTATGTCTCGACTAAATTCTGACCTATTTTACCTACAAAAGACTCTCATGATATGGAACCACTGTGATAAAGACGATGAACAGGCAACAGAACTTCTCTTCTTTGTTTAAACCTAGACACACGCTGAGATCTGCTGGGCAGAATTTGGTAGTGGTCCCAAAGCCAAGTCATATAGCAAGAGGTTGTTTTCAGTCCCTTCCGCTAGATCATGGATGGCATTACCACTTGACGTTGGGAAGTCTCGGTCACCGATTGACGTACTTTAGTTGGGAACTACTTTCTTGTATGATAATTTTTAGCCTCAAGCCCCCATCGGATAACCTTGTATGTATAATACCTAGAATTATGCTAAAAACTTCCATTGTGTTCAATTTAATAATTCGAAATAATGGCTTTTCAGAACGACCCTTCCTCCCATTCTAAACACAAACAGGTAAAGTTTGCTATGAACAAAAGGCTTACCGAAGTTCAGCTGAGCACCACATTTCACTGGTCAAATTCTTTTAGTGCAAACTACAAAAGCATGCTCTCTATTGACATTACCCAGGATACCGAGCTTATCTCTTGTTAAACATCAAGGGATATTTTTTAGAAGCTTAGTCACTATCCCACCATCATGATTGATACTTAGACCAAAATTATGCCGGTATGATTTACAGTAAAAACCCGCAAGTAAAAACCTACATTTTTAGGAGTTAGCCTAAACAGGTTCTTATATAAATGGTACTTAACAAAATTTTAGGCTATTTAGGTTCTTAAAATAGGTTCTTATTCTTGGAGAAAAACACACCTGCATAAAAAGTTGGTAATTGTCCTATATTTTAATTTTATTCACCACACCACCCCTACCCCACCCCCTTCCCACAAAAAGGGAAATAATATAAATTTGTATATTTACATCTATTTCAGTAAATAATTTCAGTGTACCCGTAATGTACTATATGATTTTAGAAAATAAGAACCTATTTTAGTTTTCTTAGGCTAGATAGGTTCTTGTTTATAGGGGGTAGAAATGGCAAATTTTTCAGGCTAACAGGCTCTTAATTTTTAGGTTCTTACTTGCGGGTTTTTACTGTATCTGACCCTAACTGAATTTCCTCGTTTGATAGGTACGGTCCTGTTTTTGAAATACTTGAAGGCTGTTTTATTCTTGTGATTCCTCCTAATTGCCTTTATACTCGTTTGGCGACGACTGATCCTCCCTCCAATCGCCCCTGATCCTCTTTCCATTCCCCCCTGATCCTCTCTCCATTCCCCCTGATCCTCTCTCCATTCCCCCTGATCCTCTCTACAGTCCCCCTGATCCTCTTTCCATTCCCCCTGATCCTCTCTCCATTCCCCCTGATCCTCTCTACAGTCCCCCTGATCCTCTTTCCATTCCCCCTGATCCTCTCTCCATTCCCCCTGATCCTCTCTCCATTCCTCCTCATCCTCTCTCCATTCCCCCTGATCCTCTCTCCATTCCCCCTGATCCTCTCTCCATTCCCCCTGATCCTCTCTCCATTCCCCCTGATCCTCTCTCCATTCCCCCTGATCCTCTCTCCATTCCCCCTGATCCTCTCTCCATTCCCCCTGATCCTCTCTCCATTCCCCCTCATCCTCTCTCCATTCCCCCTCATCCTCTCTCCATTCCCCCTGATCCTCTCTCCATTCCCCCTGATCCTCTCTACATTCCCCCTGATCCTCTCTCCATTCCCCCTGATCCTCTCTCCATTCCCCCTGATCCTCTCTCCATTCCCCCTGATCCTCTCTCCATTCCCCCTGATCCTCTCTACATTCCCTCTGATCCTCTCTCCATTCCCCCTAATCCTCTCTCCATTCCTCCTGATCCTCTCTACATTCCCCCTGATCCTACCCCCGACCCCCTCCCCCTTTCTGCGATCAAGTTTTATTGGTAATATCAACTAAGCTGAAATTGTAAATTGGCCGCCGTAAAGAGTTGAAAAGCTGAAGTTTCGAGGGTTCGCCCTTCGTCAGAGCGAATTCCTCCATTCGCTTTACGGTGGCCAATTTACAATTTCAACTTAGTTGATATTACCAAATTACCTTGTTACCCCCACCGACGCAGCATCATAGTTTCTTTAGAAACTTACCCCCCTTATTCAAGATTTTTTTTTTGCCTTTTTTTTTTTTTTAAGCCAACGATAAGTGTGGCTTGTTTTAAAGAAAAAAAAAGAAACAAAAAAACAAAAAACTCTCGTTACATGCAACCGTTTTTATGAGGTATATCCCGGCGATACTTGGATAAAACTCTCCCATTTTCATCAGCAGGGATGAATGCATTAAATAGAAAGTTACGCACGGTCGACAAATTTGATCCTCAGTGGCCTGCTAGAAAACAGAACAGTCGCTACTTCATCTCGACTGGGTCATCGTGATATTCCAGATCAAATCGCTGGACCAGCTGAAAACGAAAACTCGTAATAAGCTTCAACAGGATCCGTTAAAACAATGAAAATTAAATCAGACAGCTTGTGAGCTAGCCATCATCATCAGCGCCACAGGATTTGAGACGAGTCGGGGTAGGGCCAGGCAAGTTTTAAGTCGAGGTTCTTACAATGGTACATTCATGCAGGCCGGATATCATCAAACAAATTTACAGTTTGTTGCCAAAAGATGCATTTCAGCCTCAGCGACGCGACGCCCTGAAAAAAAAAGGTTAAAAAAAAAAAAAATCAGTCATTGAGATGGTGGTATGAGTTGTTAGACCAATTACAAAATCTCCTCAGTATGCAAGACAGTAACTTCAACAATCGTCCGAGGGGCGGCGTTAGGAAATTGGGCCGAGGGAGTCAATTACAATTGGAAGTCACGCAACATCCTCAGAGAACGTTGCGTGATTTCGAGAGAAAACGCTGCGAAGGAGACTGCGGAAATATGTATGGTATCTACTCATAATCTTTCAAGGTTGTCACCTGACGAAGACTGGAAAATAGCAGTAAAATCGAGATGAAAAGGGATCTTGTAACTATGCTGCATCTGTAAGATTCACAGACTGACTTTCTGACTGACTGACTCACCGACTCACTGAAAAACTGAGCCCCTTGTGTGACTCACACTGTTTTCTCTGCGTGATTTAGTATTTGAGCAACTCGTCACGTCAAGCAATAAATACACGATCTAAAATAAACCGACGCCTGCCCTTTCGTGTTACTTGCTTATCAGTGCTTGGATCTAGCATCTCAAGATCTGCAATTTCTGATATTATTCTGCAATGGACGACACGCTTTACTTTGTAATTACAGCTTTGCTGTTCTCAGTCGTGATTTGGTTGTTGAATCCCTTCGGCAAGCTCTTCAACTTACTGAGGCATCTATTTAATGACGCGCAGGGAGATATTCCCGACGGAGTCCGACCTTTTGAGCAGCTCCCAGGTCCGAAAGGATTGCCATATTTTGGGAATGTTCTGAATCATATTAAAACGACTTCCGACTTCAATCTACTTTTAAAGGATCGGCTGGAAAACTTTGAGAAGTACGGCCCGATTTTTAAGAGGACGGTCATGGGACGAACCATGGTCTTCATTAAAAACCCAACCGATGTAGAAGCTGTTTTCAGAGGCGATGGAACATATCCGATGCGACCTGAGACAACTTTCAGGGCTCAAAAGGAATACATGATCAGCAAGAAACTTCCAGAAGGTTTGACTACCCTGTAAGTGAATAGAATAAGCTGATTACTCTATCATGGAATTAATCATTGTTTGTTTGGAAAGTGCAATGATGCGGTATTTTCATGTTCGCATAATTGTTTGATCGTTCCATAACTACCTCATGCACGAATTCAACATTTTGTGCTGAAATGCCAAGTTGTTAATTTAAAATTCTACTCAAATTAGACCCGAAATGCTTCAATGTTCTCACTCGGTGTAGACTGTCTAAAGAGGGAATCGTATATGCTTGAGTGATTCGCTTCACTGACTCGGACCTTTGTTTGCCCAAGTAAAATTTGTGTATGTGGTTTTGTTGCCTTCCGTTTGGTAATTTGTTCAACATTTTCTGCGTCAACGACGATTTTGACAAGAAAGTAATTTATGCGGAGTTTGGAGAAGTAATATAAAAAAACTTGCATGTCCTATGTGTACCCTTGTCGGTGGGTGACGAAGGCACGTCGTACCATGGTGGCAAAAATAAACCTTTCATTTTGACACAATTGATAAATACTGAAAACAAGCAGCTACAAAAAGTATAGTGATCCAGGTTTCCCCAGTTAGACAAAGATAGATTGATCGTAATGATCGGGCAAAAGCCAGTGTTAATTCAGTTTGGAAATTCGCCAGATGATCGGCAAACAGTAAAATCAAAATCGCAGTTGTCTTGTTTTGCTTTTAACTCCCACTGTGAGGAACACTTCTTTAAATATACTTGGCCAGTATACAACTCAAAGGTTTTGAAAAGCATACTTTACGTAAAAGTAGCCTGCATATTTTTGAGCACCAAAAGTCCAGTGGGGGTGGGGGGCTGGGGTGATGGGGGTAGGAGGGGAGGGTTTCCAAGCTTTGACTTTAACGCTGCGGTCTTAAGTCTTAAGCTTTTAAGCTTATTCAAAAATAAGATATTGCAAAAGAAAAAGATATTTCCTTTCATGAAGCTGGTGTCAGAAAGTTTGAGGTAAATATTCCCACAGGTCTAATTGAAACTGGAGTACAACACCCCCCTCTACCTCCGATCCTTCGTCCTTGATGTTTCTTCCCCGCTTTTAATTCTTATTTATTTATTTATTTATTTAAGGATTTGTACAAGCAGTACCGGGGCAAAAACGATAGGACATATGTCCCTTACTAGGTTTAAGCTCCAACCCAACCCTCTCCTAAAATATTTAACAATTATTCCAGGAGCGCGCGTTGGATATGATATGATAGATAGCCAACGAGGCGCTACGCGCCTCGTTGGCTATAATCATCTCATATCCAACAAGCGCGAGTGGAATAATTGTTTTATTGAAAACGCCCCCAAGATAGTAGACAAATCTTCTGGACTTCATTTTGTAAGAAGAAACCGGATGTTACAATGTACAGATAGTAGATTATGGTATATTGGCTCATATACCACAATGGCTAAGCCAATAAAAAGTCTTGAATTGCATTATCCAATGATCCAGGTTTTAATCATAGCTAATAGACTAAATATTTAGTAATAGGCCGCTTAACAAGTGCACGCAACAAGGGTATTTACCCGGTGATCATAGGACAAATTATTATCACTCACAACATCATCCTAACGTTTGTTATAATCGCTGCCGTCGCCATTGCAGCCACAATCTTCATCCATAATCGTGGGGCGTCTCTATATGGCCTCAGGACATACGAGCACCTTATTCCATATAGGAAATTCCTAAAGTCGTTCATTATGTTTGTATTTTGAAGAAGACGAACCCTGAACTATCTCCAATTATCTGGCTTTCTTAATTATCAGACAGGGCGAGAAGTGGAGTCGACTGCGCAAAGCCTTAGCACCCAAGATGCTGCGTCCTAAAGGAATACGAGATAACCTGGACAATTTCAATGGAGTCGTACGGGATGCCATAGCACATATGGCTTCATTGCGAGGGATTGGCGACGAGATTCCAGATCTTGAGGGGGAACTTTCAAAGTATGCCACTGAATGTAAGTTATGAATTTGATTTCTCCAAATCGATTTGCATTTGTAGAGCTACGTTGTCTGCTTGCATCAATCACGCAACCCAGTTAGTACTATATGTAACTGTTTGGAATGTTCTAGAGGGAGAGAATACTTTGATCTGATGTCACTTGCGCAATGGTGAGAGCGCTCAACTCCCACCACTGTGGCCTGGGTTCGATTCCCGGACCTGACGTTACATGTGGGTTGAGTTTGTTGTTGGTTCTTGTCCTTGCTACGAGGTTTTTTCTCTGGGTCATCCGGTTTTTCTCCTGTCGCAAAAAAAACCAACATTTCAAATTCCAATTCGACCTGGAAACAGTGGATGGACAGGAAGAGCCACCTCGTGGATTGTCCACTGCTAAATCATTATTATGATATCATTATTAATCACTATTAATTTTAATAGAGTATCCACACATAAACGTAAAGAGAGCAATGAGAGCAATTCACCACAAGAAAAAATAAGCTGAACTCCTTTCTTTGCAAAGTCACTCCTTATGATCTCATTTTCAGTCATCTTAGCGTACTCGTCGTTTTTGCCCCAACAGTTCCGTTCTTGTTTAAGCTATAGGAACGATGGCATTTGATGTAAGAGTGGGATTGTATGATGAGCCACCAAGCAAAGAAACTGAAAAAATGCTGAAAATGATTAGAGCGGTCTTTGATGGTTTTGCACTCTTGGGAAAACTGAACCGTGGATGGGAAGCACTTCTTTATAGATTTATGAAGACACAATCCTACAGAAAATTTGTCGAAACTCAAGACATCACGTTTTCCGTCAGCCAAGAGATAATTGACAGAAAGGTTAAAGAACTGAACAAAATGGCAGAAGAGGGTGAACAGTTTTCTGAAAATCAAGGTAACATATGCGAATATATACCCCACCCTTCCTTCCCCCCTCATTCCTCTTGGTGACTTATCAGAAAGGGTGCGTTACACGCTTTCAGCGGTTATATATCATTGTTTTGTATAGTAAAAATGGAACAATGGCAAAGCGGTCAAACGTCATGCATGTGCGAGAGGATCATTGGCCGCCCGTGTGCCAATTTCCCGCGCAAAATTTCAGAGAGAAAAATAACAAACAACTGCGGTTCGACAAAATAGGCGAAAAATAATTGAAACATTCATATAGAAGTGTGTAAACGAAAAAAAAAGTAAGGTAAAGAAAAACTTGAGACTTTTAAGACATAAAGCCTATTCAAGTACGGGTACCTTGTTGACCAACCATTCTATTTTGAACTTTACCAATTTTTTTTTTACGCTTCTAAAACACCGTGACTCAGTGGCTTGTGTTCTTGTTTGTTACTGCTGTGTCGGCAGTGCCGAGGAAAACGACTCTTCTGTGTAAGAAGATTATAAACAGTTTGTAATCTCTTGCACAAGTCACAGGTAAAATTACCACTCTTCTTTTCTTTATTGTAGCTGTTTCTATGCTGTCTTATCTCATTACGAAGGGTGACCTCACGCCCAAGGAAATCAGCGTCAATTCTATTTTTATGTTTAGGGCGGGTGTCGAAACGGTAAGTTTCAAAGCAATTGCCTCTTTCTAGAAAGTAGAAACGTCAGTTCGACCGGTCATAAATTGTAGGAAACTTATTTCCACCTCTGAATATCTGCCCAAATGACGTTTATCCACTTTTTCTTTAAAGACAACAAATGGATTGCTTTGGGTCCTTTACGATCTGGCCCGTAATCCGAGGGTGCAAGAAAAGGTGTACGAAGAAGTAACCTCCCTGGTTGGGCCCCATGGAGATTTTACCCCCGAGAGCTTTGCAAAGTTGGAGTACATCAAGGCTTGTGTCAAAGAAAGCATGAGGTAGAAGTATTGTTGTTGTTTGATTGTAAGAGGTACTTTTGACATGAGCCAACAGAAAGAGCGTTGAAGGCTCCTCGTCCCATTACCAGTTCAAACTGAATCCATACGATGCGAACCCAAGGCTTTAAATTGTTTTATCAGATTGCATCCTGCTGCACACAGCTGGGCACGTGTTCTGACACAGGATCTTCTTTTATCCGGCTATTTGGTTCCTGCAGGGGTAAGTGCTTAAAGAAAGGCTGTGAGTGACGGGGACTATGGGAAAAGCAACCGGGCCTTCTTCCAATCGCCTTCGGCATCGTTTCTTTTCCCCTGAATATAGCAAAAAAGAATCACAATGGAGGAGAGAACTTTAAGTGTCTAAGGAAAGATCATCTTTTTAACATTTAGGATAAAAGCAGGATTTGTAGGCTGAGAATTTGACTCTTGAGTCCCAGTAGCTCGGGCGGGGGCAGGGGGAGGGGGGAGACAGGTCGCTTTATCATTTTATATTATCACTTTTCCTAGGAAGTACCCCAGAACATCCCTTCTCGCTCAGCTGAGCTCATTCCTTGAGCTTAAACAACTGATTGTGTTTCACGCTGTCTTTTATTCAGACCATGGTCATCTATTTCAACTACCTTTCTGGGCGTTCTGAAGAGTTGTTTAAGTTTCCTTTGGATTTTAGACCGGAACGTTGGTTAAGCGACGATCTGGGAAAGATTCATCCATTTGCCACTCTGCCTTTTGGAGTTGGAAGTCGGATGTGTATAGGTGAGACTTCTCCATACATGACCCTAGTTTGGAAAATTGTCTCCAGCTTAACAGACCACACCACAGGAGCGCAACCAAACTGAGGGTTTAATGAGTAGAACGATTATGGATGTGCTCGTGTATTCTAAACTTTTATTCTGCTCTCCAGTAAAATAAAAACGTGAAGACTAGCGTTGGTGATGTATTTGGGGGAGGGAGAACCCAGACTGAATTCTTTCATGTTCTCTCTGGGAGTTCAAACCTTCTTTAACGTGTACCTTTTTCGTTGTCGTTTTTTCGTACAATCGCCTATCTGGTTTCTTTACAGGGCGTCGCATTGCAGAAGCCGAGATATATCTCCTTACAGCAAAGGTAAGCGTGAAAAAAAGCGTAGTTCGAAGGAGAAGAAAAATAAGATAAGATTCGCAGTCAGAACACAAATGTATCACGGTCACTCCACATTTGAAGGGAAAGCGCTTCGTGAACGAGGTTGAGTCATCGATAGCTTATTTATTTCTCTTCTTTGATAACGATACACTCACTGAATACCGATGTGAATTATTATTAAATAAACGATTTTTTTTGTAATGTTTGCTTCAGTTGATTCAGCGATTCACTATGGAATATCACGATGAGCCAATGGGGACAAAGCTTTCTTTCTTCGCTGTTCCTGATAGGCCTCTGAAGATAAAGTTCATCGACCGGGAATAATTTTCCATGGACGTGTCGTCTTTATGTGTCGCGGATGGTCACAGCAACAGAACTTTGCAGACTGGTAGTACAGGGGCATTGTGGTCCACAGCCAATCAGATGCGTTAATCAGATTGCGTTACATCAAATCGCCATCTTGCATGCCAGTCTAGCCATATGATTGGTTAATTTGTACCGCGTAGTCCATAGTGCTCTATTTTGATTGTTGAACACCATAGTCCTCCCTTACACCACTCAGACTGTATGGAAATCAATATGTAAATACCATATTCACTTAAACATAAACAAAGCCATCCGCCTTCGAAAGCCCTGTGAAATTTATATGACTCCAAATGAGAGAAGAGTATCAAGCTTAATGCATATCAAGCTTTGAATATTCTTCATTACACTGGATTGAAAAGTTTTCTAAATTCTGAACAGAATTTGACAAAAAAGTCGCTTCTCTCGTTAAACCAAGTTTCACTTATCGTGAAAATGGATATAGGATCACAGTTTTAACATGTACAGGCAGAATGCAAGCTGGTATGCTCCTTCGAACAAGATTCAAATGTGCCGCAAGGAAGGACTACCTTCGCAGAGAAGCAAACCCTGCTTTGTGAACAGGCCCTTGTAGATTCATATTTTGAGAAACATATTTCGATAAAAAAATTAAATGAGTTTTCACAATGTATGAAAGATTGTTTACTCTGGTCAGGTTTTCTATTTCGCGACAAGCCGGACGCAGTTTTCTTTCTCCAAAGCTGAACAAATATAAATGAATTTGCTCGCACATTCCTTGAAATGCATTCATTTTAAAATTGATACAATGGCATTGTGGAAGAATGAAGTATTTGGGCATTTGGTTTGTCGGTTACCTTGGCGTCAACGAGGTAAGATATGAAAGCTCCCAGCCTTAAATACTGTTTATCAAACCAACCATGCACTAAAAAAAAGTCTGAAAGACTCTACATGATTAGGCGAAAGTCCAGACAAACTAAAACTGGATTGATTCTTTCAGTCGGGATAAAATAGTGATTGTGAAAAAAGTGTTTAAGATTCACCGGAGGCTTCGTCTTGTTAGCAAAACTATCGATTGTGAAGGTGTCTTTAATTTTAATACAATTGATCATGTTAAGCGGCGAAGCAAATGCAGCTATTAGCTAAATACAGTCAACTTTTGAAGGCCTCTTAAGCGACCAAATGTTTCTTAAAAGAGTGCTGTGTCATAAAACCAAACCAAAATAAGCACAACGGATGAAAGGAAAACATCAACTGGTACTCAAAGTAAAATTGATCATACCACCTAAAGCGAGCGTAAAACGCGAGCGACTGCGTCGTGCAGGGTTTTAGTTTTGCATCTCAGTGGTTTAGAGGATGGCGCGATTTTTCTTGGCCAATCAAGGAGCGAAGTAAAGCAAATACAAAAAATCCCGGATTGCTTTCGACGCCCGATGGAAAATTGCTCTATTACGTCTTTAAAAAGCCTTTCTTAAGCGACCTGCGTCCAAATTTCTAATGCAGCTTGCAAGGGGCTTGCCTCTTTGAAATATACCAAGACTTTTCGTTATCTTTATCCCTAAGTTTGAGCGCATAATCTCAATTTTTCTTGGAGTGCAACCTTTTGGAGATGAAAGGATTTGGAAGTGAAGTAAGTGGTCTGTCTTCAAGCACTGTATATGTTTCACTGGTTTTTAGTGAAATTTTTATGTGAGTCAGTTCAGGATATGCACAAGAGCTTACAAGACCCAACACTTAGATTTTTATCTTTGAGTAGCCAGTGTTTGCCTTTGGGGTGGGGTCAGACGGTAACAAGATTTCCTTTCCAGGGGTACCCATGTCCTTTCAAAACAGTGAAACCCAACTGGGTCTGAATGAAACAGACAACAGGTCATATTAATCACATTAGCAGGAATAGTAGTAATATAATAATAATAATAATAATAATAATAATAATAATAACTTGTATTTCAATGATAGCGCTCATATTTTGAACTAATGGCGCTTTACAACACTGTGCGGGAGACTTTACCAGACTGCTAAGCAGTTTACAATCAAATGAAGGCGAATATAACCAGATGCCCCCTCCCCCCAATTCCCAATAACCGGGCCAGACCACATCACGTTCCCTGCCTAACCAAATTAACTAATAAATAGATGCAGGAGACGGGACCTCCATTTATTCATCCCTATTCGAGAAGACTAGAATATCTAACCATTTCTTGATCGATGTTATAGATAGGTAGCATATTCTTTTCAATTATTTTAAGACCCTGAGTGTTGGTCCGGCCGGGGCTCGAACCCTCGACCTCCCGCACAACAGTCCGGCGCTTAACCAAGAACGCTATGATATATTTGTTTTTAAGGGATTTACGTATAGAAAAAAAACCTTGCAAGTAATTTTTATTATATCGAGAAAGATGAACAATGTCTCCCTTTTTATTCAAGGAACAGGACAGTTCTTAGTTCATTTAATTTCAAAACTATTTTCTGCTTGCTTCTCTTCACAAAACCCGTTCTTACAGGTACGACTGTGAAAACCCTGCATTTCCTCTTATCAAATACTTATGTGAAGTGGTAATGCTACTGTAGTTGAAATTCATTTCCTTCTATGGCAATGAATACAATACCTCAGTGAACGTAATAAGATATTTATTAAGGTGTCAGACTTACTTATCTACCTATATGAAATATAGGGCAGGTCCGCAGACAATCGAATTTTGCCGTTTTAAGGAAATTTAGGCGCGGTAAGTATTCGATCGAAACATGATTATATTCTAGCATCTCAATAGTCAAACCTCTCCAGTGTTTTGTTTTCGAGGGTCTCATATTTGGATTTATTTGGCCTTACTCGGATGAAATAAATCGCTGATCACTAAGCTGATCATGAATTTAAAGCTAAATGCGTCGGACGTGTACAAATATTGGATAACATATATATTCGATGTTGATAGTCACATTTCTGAAAAAAGTTTGCAAAGATACTTTCGTTTATATACGGAAATTTTAATGTGGAGAGGTCTCCCTCGTTCCCTCGCGAGACCAAAGGTATTAGTTTTTGAATCAACAGGTAGCAGGTTGCAGCCCATATTTCAATTGCTTCATTTTTAATTCAACACTGGAACAAGTCAGCCATCGTCACGGCCTAAAGATCTCCAAAAGGAAGAAACTCATATTTTGTGCATTTTGGTAAAATATGGAGCAAATTAGTTAAGGTAGCTAATTGAAATACGTGTCAACCTTGGAAATCCCTCATCGCAGAAACATATTCATTTGCAGCCTTTTTCACGCCAATTTTTTTTTCACGCTAACAAGGTCTGCCTAACCTCCAATTTAGCAGAAATACAGCTGTATACAGAACGAGTTAGTTCAGCATTTTAGCAAGATACACCTGACTATTCCATCCTTTTGTTTTCTTGGATTGGTATGTAAAAATATTAAACATAGGCATGCTACGCATGCAGGAGTTATTTTTTTGGATATATGGGTTGAAATGGGACACTTTGTAACTGATGCTGGTGTCTGAATAGTTGTTGGCGATAATAACCTGCTTTGACACCACGCTTCCTGCAGTCCCCTCCAAAGCCCTAATTTGAACTCGTCATGCATCGCTCTCTCTCCAACGTTGCGTGACGAGACCAAACAACGACCTCCTCGTAGGCTATAATCATGCTTACTACCGCCTCTTCGTCAGAGACGAAAATGTAATTATTATTCTGGCCGTAAAGGGCCACAATCAGTAATTCCGTTTGGTTTTACCTGTGCAGAAAAATGCACAATAGGCGTTACGTAGCACTTTTTAATTGGCGTAAAGCAATGTGCTGGACATTGTTTTGGCATCGAGTGTCAGCACAGGTAACCCAGGCTTACTTTTTGTCAGTGTTACGTACACGTGGTTACAGAGAGAACATATGGGGCGAAGTTTAGGTCTGGAAATTTGCTTTTAAATGGAAATAAAAATCAATGAAACTTACCATGTGGCGATTTGTTGTTGTCCTTAATATGTACACGAAGTTTCGGGAAAAATACTCTTCTTCACCTTTCCTTCAGGTGAAGAAGAGTGTTTTTCCCGAAACTTCGTGTACATATTAAGGACAGATTAATTTTTCCCGAAACTTCGTGTACATATTAAGGACAACAACAAATCGCCCCATGGTAAGTTTCATTGATTTTTATTTCCATTTTCAAGCAAATTTGTAGACCTAAACTTCGCCCCATATGTTCTCTCTATTTAACCATGTGTATGTGACACAAACAGTGAGCCTAGATTACCTGTGATTCGATTAATTAATACGATTGTCTTATGTAACCTTTGGCGATTGGATCTATTAATAGATTAATATAGCGGACGAAACAACTATACTTTTCTGACAAAAAAAAAGACTTGTGGAAGTCACTGCCACATACCTTAGATTTCAATCGGTCAAAAACTTGCAGTCCATAAAATGCCTTCAGTGATATATCGTTCCTGGGCAAGGAAAACTTCAGAGTTTTGTTATTAGATGTAATTAAGCAGGAGAAATCATTATAAACAAAGTCGTCGCCGCGTTCAAAAGCAAATTTTTATTGAGCGACCCCACATTTCCTCTAGCAATTTTAGTGTTTCCAAATTGTCATGGATGGCATCAACTTGTTCCAAAGTCTTAATCTCAAGAACTCTCCATGTTAACAAATAATGAAAAGCATTCGACAGTGATTTTGCTAAAACGGCAACGCCTTCAATTCGAACCAGTTCATTTCAATCCGCTGAACCGCAAATCCGGCCAGAATATAGGCACCGTGTAGCCTCTTGTTCAGTAGCAGATAGTTGCCTCAAAATATTCTTCCATATAATTTTGCAGTGGAAAGCTCTATTTTATCTCCAACAGCCTCTGGACAAAGATGTTTTCCGGTCTCCGTTCTTCGAGCAAGTGAAAATGGATTGAAGGACGAAAAGTGTCGTTTTTCAAAGCATAACAACGTGGGTTTCTTAATTGGTTGTTGCCTATCTGAACTTTTCCCTGTGCGTGCGAAATACGTGATAAAATGCAGGTTGTTTACAGGGAGTTGACACGCAATGGGAAAAGTCCAAGGTAGCTAAAAGCAAATTTAATTGGTAGAAAACGTCTAAGCACGTGAGAGTTGCGTGGAAAACTGACCGACTGTACCATTATGTTCCTTGAGAAATTTTTCAGTGAGGCAGAATCATGTCATAAAATTTACGTTGTTCACTGGAAAATGGCATTTCATCTGAGAAAGTTTAGTCCATACTGGCGAGTAAAAAGTAAATACGCAATTGCAGCGGGAAAGTATCGTTTAAATAATATTTCATTCACGGAGAACTTTTAAAAGCAAAGAAACGATATTTAACGTGGCAGTCGACACACAAAGTGAATAAAACTTGCTCGTCTTTTCAACCTTTACAAAGAGAGCAGCCACTGGGCAAAAAACAAGATCATCAATCAAATAGAATTTATGCAAATGCCTTGCGCAAGTTTTACCAGAGTCAGCAAAACTAGTCCTTCCGAAATAACACGCTCTGGTTCTAAATTCGTGTCAGGCCTTTAGCTGACGGTGTGTGCGTTATAAGTGAAAAAGCGGTACACAAAACATGCACGTTTTAATTTGTAATTTGTAGAAAAAAATTCCTTACGACCTTTCTAATCTCGACAGCTAGGTCATAACGATAACGTCCTCACGAAGAACAGCCATTATACTAGGTAGATGAGCTCACAATTCTTATAGATGTCATTCTTACCTCGTTCTTTAAGCGAAATTAAAAATGGAATTCATGTGTAGTAATGAAATATCCCTCAGTCGAGAAAACGACATAAAGTAAGCGCGGGACTGTGTCAACACTCGGTAAACTTCACCTTTTCTTTAATTATTCTTCGACTTCAAAAGCGCGGAATTACGGGAACACTAGTTTAACGGCCCTCTCGTTATATCATTAGGGACCTTAAGCAGTCAGGACGGCAACGCCAAGGAAGACTTCGATTAAAAAATCAATTTCTACTCTTAGTTAGAATTTGAAAAATAGCTGCATGAGCTTACTGTCTCATACCACGCCACAGTTCAACTTCAGCATGACGTATAAAAGCAGCGTTGAGTTCCAAATGGAAATTAAAGTAGTTTGCTGTCGCGGTTTCGGTTCGCAGACGACGCAAATTTTGACAAAATATTTGAAAAAATTTTGAATCAAATATTGCTTGAGATGTTGATAGGAGCAACTTCAGAATACCTGGCCGCTATTGACTGTTATGAATGGATTGCTCCCTCGGTCCCGATGTCGAAAAATAATATTAAAAGAGAGGACATTCGGACAAGTGGTCCCGCATTCAAGCTTTCCTGACGTCGAAGAATGACGAAATGATATGACCGTTAAACTAGTGCATCCGCAGTCCCGCGCTCACGAAGTCGAATTTAGGGACCTTAAGCAACCACGACGGCGACGGCAACGAGGACGTGGAAAAACAAGAGATCTAATTGGCAGAACAATAGCTCAGCACGTGCGTTTTGAAAATTTGTACATTTCTTAGCCGTCCTATGCAAAACAACAACGTGAAATCGCCAAAATTTGCGTCGTCTGCGAACCGAAACCGCGACGGCAAATTATTTTAATTTCCATTTGGAACGCAACGCTACTTTTATACGTCATGCTGAAGTTGAGCTGTGGCGCCGTATAAGGCAGTAAGCTCCTGCAACCATTTTTGAAATTCTTACTAAGAGTAGAAATTAATTTTTTAATCGAAGTCTTCCTTGGCGTTGCCGTCCTGATTGCGTAAGGTCCCTATTGTTTTGCATAGGACGGCTAAGAAATGTACAAAGTTTCAAAATGCACGTGCTGAGCTATTGTACTGCCAATTAGATCTCTTGTTTTTCCACGTCCTCGTTGCCGTCGCCGTCGTGGTTGCTTAAGGTCCCTAAATTCGACTTCGTGAGCGCGGGACTGCGGATGCACTAGTTTAACGGTCATATCATTTCGTCATTCTTCGACGTCAGGAAATGCGGGACCACTTGTCCAAATGTCCTCTCTTTTAATATTATTTTTCGACATCGGGACCGAGGGAGCAATCCATTCATAACAGTCAATAGCGGCCAGGTATTCTGAAGTTGCTCCTATCAACATCTCAAGCAATATTTGATTCAAAATTTTTCTCATGTTCCACTCAGTCTCCTTTAGAACGAAGAATAACCATAGTGGTACATCGATCTCAACTCCGCTGCTTTCCCAACACGACTGATACGTTTCCTTAATTCCCTAACCCGCTCTCACCGAGTCACGCTTTGGTTCGCTGAAATTTGAAGACCTGTCAAACCACCAATTACCAAGAACGCTCTGATTGGTGCGACATCGAAAAATACTACAATCTGATTGGTTTGTGATACACCAAAAAACTGCGCCAATCACATTGCTTTGAGATACACCAAAAAAAGGTGCGCCAATCAGAATGGTTAGAGATACACCAAATTCCACTTATCAGATTACACTACACCAAAATACACCAATCTATACGCTAACATATGGTTATTCTTTAAAAAAAAAAAACTCAAAAATGAGACATGAAAATCAAATTAACGTTTATAATGAAAACACCCAACATGTTGGTATAGCTGGTAGAAAACCGCTTATGGGTTGAAAGGTGCCACTTAAAACAAAAGAGATAAAGGCTTTTGTGAAAATGCAGATTTTATTGTGTAACAAATCTAACAAAAACAAAAAAGTACTTCTTCTACCAATGTTACACAAGATTGCTATACAGAAGTCATTTTAACGTTTGTAATTGTTCTCTTAATTGTTCTTTAAAAAAAGTTAAGGCCTTGATTTGGCTTATTATCTAGAAGGTAAGATATTCATCTTACTAACATTGCACAGAGCCAAAGATATTTATCAGTTCGGCAAAAAAAGTTTGAATAGATCTGAACACTAGAGATTTCTCCAATTAACAACTGAAAGCAATGCGTGCAATTTTAAAAAAGAACCTAAAAGTTATCCTTTTAGATAGACTCGCCAATAACGTTTTGAAAACATTGATTTTAGCATACCTATCTTTTTTCGTCTTTTTAATCCATATTTTTATTTAAATGTTTTTTAAAATTCTTCAGTTCAAAATGTCTATGAAAGCACCAAAACTGTCTTTTTAAATTAGAGCTCTTTACATTTTCTTTAGATATTTGAATATAAGAAGAACAGATTTGTATTTTAAGATGGCTCTGAATAGGGTGATAGCTTTTATGGTTAACGGTTAAAATTTTGGCCAATTTACGACAACGGTTAGTATCTTGCCATTGTGTTCACCAGAAAAATTTTTACGGTAAGTTTCTTTTTTTACGACTGACGGTTAAAATCTGTCAATTATTACGCTTAACATTTTGAAAATGTATGTTGACTAGCATACGAAACGTCAAGTTCTATATAAAATGCATTGGAGTACAATGTTTATCACCGCTGTTTGTCTTATTTTGTTATTATCATTGTTATCAATATCTTTAAGTAAATAAATAAATTGATAAATCAATATATAACTAATTAATTGAACATAATTTCGCATTAAAATAAGTGAATTATATTTTACTCTGATCATTGATTTGGACACGAAAAATCTTTGCTTAAAAATTCCAAGGGACGTAAAAAGCTACATTACACTGCAATGATGATAGTAACTCAATGTATAAATTTCTCCGTAGGACCCCACCCTCTATTTGAATAAAATGAAGGAGGTTTTTGTGCTCACTACAATCTTGGCTGTGTTACCCTCGTATGTAAGCAGTACCATTTATTACGTCGACGCCGGAGCTAGAGGCATGGACTCGAATACCGGACAAACCATCGACCAACCTTTCAGAACCATTCGCAGGTGCGTCAATGCACTAAGCTCCCCAGGGGACGAGTGTCATATCCGTGCAGGGCGCTACCACGAGCCGGAATTCCCTATTGCTGCTAAAAAAGGCAGCGCGTCTCAACCTATTGTTATACAAGGTTATGGAAACGAAAATCCTGTAATCGACGGAACAATTGAATTGATACCACTTGGGAGCTCGTCGTGGGTGCGGGGTAGCGATGGGATCTATAGCGCTCAAATCGGTCAGGACATCTGGCAGCTTTTCGTCGGCGAAGAAATGATGACGAACGCGCGTTGGCCGAACGCCTTGTGGTCGGACAAGTCCGTATTTAACAATAGCCACTGGGCAAAATCTGCTTCGACCTCAACCCGTGGAACAATGATTGACAATGGTGATAAAGACTTGGCAGGAAGCAGGTTAAACGTAACAGGGGCAATGGCTGTTCTGAATATTGGAAGCTTCAACACTTTTACTGCCAAAGTCGAAAGTCATGTGCCTGGAAGAAATTCCTTTACTTATGACGATACTTTTGGAAGTATAAAGTTCGTGCCAGCCAGAGTACAAAACCAGTACTTTTTAGAAGACAAACGTGAGTTTCTTGACAATGATGGCGAGTGGTTTTTTGATCGAAGCACGAGAACTGTCTATGTGAAGACTCCGGATGGAGCAACTCCTGCGGGGAAGATTCGTGGAAAGGTAAATTATAGATCTTCTGATACTTAATCAATAATTTGCCTAAATACTTCTTAAGAGTAACCGGGAAGCTTTTGTCGAACTTTTTCATGACGCCGTAAAAAAATAGGAATACATCTTTTGATCATGGGTGGCGATTTGCACCTTAAAACATCGCGGGTCATTCAGAATTGTCACTATATTTCTCAATCTGGTAATCTAGTCAGCTGTTTGTAAGGAGTCGCCATGCACCGCATTTCTCAGTTTCTTTAAGCTGGGAATTTTTGAAGGAGTGGGCGCACATCCAGGGATCTTTGTTCGAAGGTGCCATTTTCTACTCAGAAAATGCATAACCTTCTTTAACTATAACAGTAATAATTATAAACCTTATTTAATTGTCAAACGTATTAAGTTGTACTGATACACGCTAATTGGGAAAACTAGACCCTGAATGAGCTAGGAAATCTTCCTATACAGTTCATTTGATATGTATAGTCTGCAGATAGATTAGTTTAAGAAAAAAGTTCAAGGTACGAAGAAATGCCCCTATTTTACTTGCGAAAGGGTTACACGCTTTGAAGAAAATCTCTTTTAGTACTTTTGGCATTTAAAATGAGATAAATCATATGCGAGCGCGTAAAAGTTGTCATTCGAAGTATGTTTTCTTCACTCCAGGTGCAGACTTACGCTTTCACCATTTCAAACTGCGAACATTTACATTTCAAACAACTGACGTTTTTTGGCACCACTTTTAAGACGCTCCCAACGAGCAAACGTAGAGTTATTGGTGACTTAACGTTTCACTCGATCAACTTTAGCTTCCCGTCGTATTCCAAGCGCATGCTCGGTGTTACTGCTCCTCCACTCTGGACATTCATCCGTGCATCTCGCGGGCGCCGCTTCAAGTTGATAAACAGCACTTTCTATGGAACGGATGGACTCGCTCTTCAGTACTACGGTGATGGAGTACTGCTAGAGAACAATCTGTTTGAGTACAATGATTGGTCCGTTTCCCTCAGTCGAACCAAGAATGGTGGATTTGGGACGGTGATATCACAAGGACCCAACGACCAATTTGTTAGCAACACTTTGCGTTATAACGGTGCGGCTCATGGATTCCGTCCGAATGGACGTAACCCTCGGGTCGAGCTCAACCATATCCACCATCAGTGTTGGGGAAATTTGCAGCACGACGGAGCGGGTATTCAGTTCCAGATCCCCTCGCAAACCGATGCTATGTGTATGAACAATTGGGTGCATTCGAGTCCCAAACCTGGACTGCGTTTTGATGCAGCGAAACCACCTCGAGTTGGGGAACGCGGCACTATGAAGAAGAATGTCATTTGGAAGTGTGGTGGTATCATCGTCAAGGGTAATCGTCACCGTGTAGAAAACAACCTTCTCTTTCACAAAGGACCTGGAGCGAGCCCTGCTGCAGGCTGCACCTTGTGTGTGCGAAAGTACTTCCCTTCGAGGCCGTTGGTTGAGATGAACCAGCAAACTGAAATTAAGCAGAATGCTGCAGATGTTGCGAATGGCGGCAGGAGTTCATGGCCTTTACCGGGTATTGTGACTAAGAACGTGATAGGACCTGTTGAACCGGAAGTCATGGACGCAGATAATTTGGACTTCCGGCCTCGTGCAACCTCCAGATACAACGCGGATAACGTCGGACCCTACAAATATGATTCCAGTAGCAGATTTTATTGGATTCCTGGGCGAAAATTTTACAAGGCCAGTACCCCTGTTCCTCCTGATAGAAGTACTACTGTCAAGGTAAAGATATAAAGCTTTTCCGGAAGCTTTTACTTTGGGGTAATTATCAATTGAGTTTTGCAGTTAGAGAAATGATTGCAAAGCTTTTTCCAAACTACATCTCTGATTGGTTTTCAATTATTTTGCTACCTTTTAATTAATTAGGTGTAAAATTAAAGCTGATAATGGCTTACTTACTTGCATTTTCCCGCACTCAATGCCAGTATCTGGTGTTCTCTGAGATTCTAAAATTGTCCTTTGTATTGGTATAACGGCCAAGGAAAAGTCACTCTAAAGCAAAGCTGTAAATGTGGTCTTGCAGCACATAACACCTCGCACAAGGACTTCACAATAAACTAACGAGCCTTAACAATTCCCAAACGCTAAGCCAGAACACTTCTAATTTTTGCAGTTCATAACTAGGGCAAAACAAGGCTCGTGCTGAAATCACTTAAAACCCAATAAACGCAGTAAAACTTAGACCAAATCTGTATAATACATTTCAATTAATCGAATTCAACTGATGAATCTGTTCAGTCTTAACTTCGATTATTCTCTGGCTGTTAAAACTTCGTCATTTTATCACCGACAAACTGGTAATTTTCAGGACCAGCCCAACTTGCGCAGCCACATTAACAATCGTTTGCTACTCGAGGATTCAAACCACCACCTTTTTTTTTCCTCTCAGTTTAACAGAGATGCTGTGATGTGGCTGAACGCATATGAAGTCTCTATCCATCGTCTTTACTTTGGTACTAACAAGGCCGACGTTGCAAATGCAACTCCGGCTTCGCGTGAGCACAAGGAGAGAATCACAGGTTATGGTAACGTGCATTACCTTACAGAGAGTCTTTTAAGAGGAACTACATACTACTGGCGGGTCGATGCCGAGAAAGATACCACAACTACTTACAAGGGAGACGTATGGTCATTTCAGACCGAGTGAGAACAGAACAGGATACACGCAGAAAAGATTACACCCAGCTGCAGTGTAACGCAGCATTTCATGGGCATTACTTGTGATTAAATATAAGGTGGATATAGAAATTATAAACAGGACTTCAAAAAGAAATGTTTCAGTAGGCCTTCACGTTCATGAGTTGACAGAAACGTTCGCGTAAGAGGTTATTGATACAAGAGAGATTAAGCACCGCGTTTACGTGAAACGGCAAGCGGCAAGAGTGACCACGTGACCTTGTTTTTCTCGCCATTTTTTCAAGTTTGCCGCGGTTGCGCTTTGCCGTTTCTACGTGAAAGTAGACTGTTTAGCGTTTGTCGTGCACGAAAGATTTTCCCCACTTTTTTCTCTCACAGAATAGAAGTTGATTGCCGGAAAAAGGGCACCAAAACTATTTCCTTAAGTCATACAAGGGCGCCTTGAAATCCACCTTGACGTAAGCTCACGCGAAGCTAAAGCAGGAAGGTTCACGCTGTTGTACATGAAATGTAAAAGGACAAGTTGACGTTTGCCCTTTCACGTAAACGCGGTGCTAAACCTCCCTATAACTTCTACAGAAACTTAAGGTTACCGTGCACCCTCAGGGGTTTCTCGCGTTCAAGCGATGTAGAGCGTCCGGTTCAAACTGTAAATATCTAAACCCCTATATCAAATTAAAGCTTAAAGGACTGGCTATCAGACTATACCAAACATTTTGAAAAAAATGAGTTGTCGAATTTTCACGACTTCTAAATGCGAGCGCCCAAATCACCTTTTGAACGTTACATGTCAAAGCGAATTTTGTTTTTCGCTTAATTATGTAATGTGTTCCTCCGTTTCCGGGGCCAAAGTGCCAAAAAAACGTGTCTGCGATTCGCCCTATTCAATTTCAGTGAAAAGTTATAGAACATTTTTGAAATAGGATTAAAATGTGGAGTGATCGTACAAAAATCGCTCTTGAAAAAAAAGTATTTAGAAATAAAAAATTCAGAGACACATTTTTGTTGTTTATATGTAAAACTAGCTACTGTCAAAATTTGAGAGCAATCGAACAAATTCCCTTGGATTATAGCTCTTAAAAGGTTATTCGGGCGCTTGCATTTAGAAATCGTGAAAATTCGACAATTAATTTTTTTTCAAATTTTTTGGTATAGTCTGATAGTCAGTCCTACAAGCTTTCATTTGATATAGGGGTTTAGATATCTACAGTTTAAACCGGACGCGCTACATCGCTTGCACGCGAAACACCCCTGAAGGTCGGTGCAAGGCAACCTTAAAAGTGCAGGGTAAGCGTGCAAAAGACAAATACAGCTGCAGTTTGCTGGGGCCTTAAAGCATGCCCAAGACTGACCAGCTCTCTCAGACGACATTACCCTTGAATCAATCATCAAGGTCACGAGAATAAAGTAAATGATCACCAACTCAATAGCACTAGATTGTTGAAGAAATTCTCCTTGTCAGCACGTTATAATTAGGAAATGTATAAAGAACAACCTGGAAAATACGCTTACGGTTAGCAGGCTATAAAGGGTGAAGAGATCTATTTCGGTGTATGCACCAGGTGAGATCTTCTCACAAAGCAGCCAAAATGGCAGCCCTCGACAAACCTTCTCAGAGGTACATCGATACTCTTTTATTGTACAAAGACTCTATGGTGTTTTAACCTTGGTGATATTTCTCGGAAGGAAAATATATTACATTATTTGACTTGGCTAAGCAAGGATTTCATTATTGTACATCTATTTATACGCTGCCGAGATTTACCACGCTTCAACTTTAATCGCAAAAACAAGCCATTTGCGGGTGAAAAAATTGGAATATTTTTCCAAGAAGCTACCTACAATCTCCGGAAGCTTTTCGATCCTTAGACAGTGGCTACTGATAGTGACCTCTGCCGGGGCTTGTGGTGCGATTAAAATCAAAGTGCAAACGATTTTAGGCAAAATTTATTTCATTCCTAGGAATTTTCTACACAGAATGAGCACCAACTAATGCAGGTGAAACCGCTAGGGTAAGAAACTCGGGACAAAGACAACTTGTTTTTGTAAGCAATGTTTTTCCAGGTCGAGGCATTTAAGGGTAGTCAAGTAAGCATTATTTTAATCAAAGGGTCCAGTGCAAAGGTACAGTGAACCAGATAAGGCAAAACGCTCTTTTCTGCATAAAAAACAACGATTATTGGCCCGTTCTCTATGTGAAATTTTTTGCAGTTTGCAATCTCGCGACAAACCAAATATCTCGGTATCCAGTCAGTTTTCGCAAAATACAATTTAGGAAATAAAGAACAGAGGCTTCTTAATTAATAGAGACCTGTTGACTGGAGGGAAAATGAGCTAAAAAGCGTCTTTACTTAAAACGATTTTTGAGCACTTTAACGGTCAAATTGAAAGAAATCCAAACCACATCACGTCGACCTAAACCACATGAGCCTGTCTCATCTCTTCTCGACTCTCCCCAGTCCTCGGATGTTAAGTTTGCACTTGTCTGTGCTCTAGTCAAATTTTGCAATACTGTCAAGCAGACAGTCAGAAAGAGGAGAAAAGGAAAGACAGATGAGGGGGAGGGAGATGGGAGAATTCTTGAGAGCTTGAGTTCCCTTATATTTTCGCAATTAGTCCTTTGTCTCAGCAAATCTGGTCAAAACATTTTCCTTTCTACCAACCTTATGCTTCTTTGTTAAATAATTTAGAGAATTTGCAGTAAATTTAAGCAAATATCCGTTGGATTCTCTTGACATGTTTACTGGAAAACGGAGTGAAAATACAAGGGGCGTTCAATCAGTTCTGTAATTTCAGGATAAAGAATCGGTATTTAACGTTAATTTCGAGAAAATTATTTCCAAATGGAAAATTCGGCTTAATGATAACTAAAGATGGATCGCTTGATTTGCAAGCACCAAACACTTCTCGTGAATCATTTTTTGACTTTAACGAATAGAGAGGAAGGAAAAAAAAACTTTCCTACAACGAAAACGAAAGAGAACAACTTTTACTTTTGAGCTATGTAAGACAAATTATCTACTCCTAATTTAGGGTATAACTTCTTCTTCAGCAAAGAAATAAATTCACGATAAAAGCACTTTACCTCAAAGTCACGCAAGTGAAAGATGAGTGTATTGCGCTACACTCCCTCCACGTCAACTGTCACGCAATCTTCGTTTTAAAGAAAACCTAATTATTAATTCAATTCGAGCAGTACACATTCTGTCACGTCACAGGTTCATCCCCGCTAGAACCTCGTTGCAAAGTTTCTTGTAATGCCACTGGTTGCCGCTGACTCGTCGCAAGCGCAATCCGTTAAGATTCTCCCGGAGGGGGCAGACTTCAATTTCAGCACAAACAGCCCCCTGCTGTAGGGTGAATGTCTGCTCCGACTGTTCGTAAGCAATCTTGGCCGACCGCTGATCCAGCGATCTCCTTATTTCACTGATAATATCAGGGATACACTTGCTAGAAGTCATATTAACAGAAAATGCCATACGCAAGGTGTTCGTTTGCGCCAAGTCAGACGAACCATCTCCTTTGCTAAGCGAATTGAGTAAAGAGTCTTGATGGATTGTTCCGTTGGGAGAAAAAGTTCTATATAGAAGACCGTCCCTAATTCCTAGCCCTTCTTCCAAATTAATATTGTTGTTTAACATGTCCCTAGCTTGGTTTTGCGATAAAACGTTATTGGCGGTCGCCCTTCTGAGCAAGTCCATAGAATTCCATGCATCTTGCGCCGAAGGTACCGTATGATGTCGACGGTGATGCATGGGCGATCGCTGCCCGACGTTTCCCGTGTGCAACGCAGCCGTGGGATTTGTCCCGATTGTCCCGAGAAGTGTTGCAGGGGTTAGGGGCAGCGTGCCGAGTCCCCATCTACTAGCCCTAGCCAACTCTTCAAGATCATTCTCATTTATAACAGAATTTCCTAACATAGCAGCCGGCAAACTAGTGGGAATTGGCGGAATGGTTCCCGTATCTGCTACTGTCTCCGCCAAGCTACCGTTTGACGCAGTCCTTGAGGTAGTAGTGGTGATGTTAGGTATGGGATACCGCTGATTGAGGGGTACTGCTGATATAAGGGGTGACGGCGGTGGCGAAGGAACTGGAGACGATAATGCGACGCCATCGGATAGAAACGAGGTCGTGTTTGCTTGCGTCGACAAAACATTCTGCGAGAGAAAATTTGATGTCTCTGTAGAAGATGCAGGCGACGAGTCCTCGATAAGAAGACTATTTCTTGGCGAGTTCGTGGCAAGATTTTGTGCCAGAGTGGAAAGAGCAGAAGGATCCGGACCTATTCCACCAGACGTGGAATGGATAATCCCTGCGGAGTCGAAAGGTGATGGAGTGCAGTGTTCAATGTTCAACCGTTGCATTTCCTTGTGAAGAAGATCTTGGTGCTCCATCGACGATTGGGCTGGAATTTCCTCCAAATCTTCCACGGAACTCTGGAGCAGTACTTCTGCTCTTTGCCCATCCAAGTCCAACTCTTGACTCGTATGAGCAGGCGCGTACTGCTGCTGGAACTGAGCGAGTGTGGCGGCTAATGAGTCAGCACTGTCAGAAGCCCTTCTGCTGTAAAACTGCTGCTGCAGATGAAGCTCGTGTTGTTCCTGTTGTCTACGCTGCTGTTCTGCTTCAGCAACTCGGCCATATTGCTGCTGGAGTTGCAGGCACTCTTCTTGCAGCTCACGAAGGCTGTTTCGTTTGGACCCGCTACCGCTGATGCGCTCCATATGCTGCTTGTAGGCTAGCACCGAAGCAGCTCCATCTGAAGCTCGTCTTGACCCATTGTATCGAATCCCGGTGGGGGTAGTTATGAATCCCTCCCGTCCTGGGCGGTCCCTTGCTGGGGGAAACATAGTCCGTCTGGTTTTCAACGGCACTTGTAATAACCGCAGTTGAAGCATGTCATCTGGCATTTCATTAGGTGAGGTGTGACGTTGCCGTGCCCCTCGACACGCCATGTACCGTGCAATGGCGTCTTGATCAGGTTCCTGATCTGAGCCGCTATCGTTTGCTCCTTCACTTATTTGAGGGCTCGATGGTCCGGGTGAAACCGAAAACGGTGACTGACACACAAGTGGATTATGGCTGTTTAACGGCGAACCGCTAAGTGAGCCTGTATGACCCTGAGTATCGTCTCCTAATCCAGCCATGGCACGAAGAGCATTAAACTGCGCAATTCCGGCTGCTAAGCTCGTTGGTCCATCGGAGGCCCTTCTCCCCAAGGGCGGTCTAAGCTGGAACACACTGGGAACCTGAAGAATTTGCTCCTTGTATGCCAAAGACAGGTCCAGTGTGGGCGAATATGGCGGCAAACCTGGATTCAATCCTAAAGCACTGTGGAATGCATCCTCAGCGGCCTGACTAAGAGGACTCAAGGGCTGTTGGACGAATTTCTGAGCGAGCATCTCTCGTAGCTCCGGTTCCATCAAAGGATCCACAGCAGTCAGAGTGTGCCGCCGTTTCTCCAGATAGGTCTTCAAGCTCGGAGGGATCTCGTCCGGCATCTTATCGTCTTCTTCATCACCCTCCTGCGTAAGGTCCCACTGGTCCTGGAGGGGCTTCACTCGCCTTGTGGGCGAATCAGGGGTCACTTGAACAGTAGGAACATTCATAGACGGCTTCTCAGTCCCAACCAACTCGTCTTCAGTCTCCATCATTTCTGAATCACCCGCGTTGCCAGATATGGCTGTTATGTTAGCGCAAGGATCGTGTGACGAGGTCGCAGATCTTTTGAGCTTTTCCAGAAGTGTGAAATAAATACCGGAGAACTGGTCATAGTCCTTCTTGAAAAGCGACTGCAACGGTAACAAGGAAACTGATGTAAGTCGCGACATTTATCGAGTACATTTAGTCACAATTACGTTCGCAAGAGTTTGAAATTTGATAACTAGCTTGACAATGAAACACGTCCAAATGACAATGAAACATGTCCACTTTTCCAGAAAAACCTTGCTGAATTACAATTAGACACGAGTCCTTTGCAATATACTTAAAAAATATTCCTATTTCAAGTTATCTACCCCCTACAAATTTCGTTCTCGTTTCCACCTGACAAGTCTTTCTCTTCGAACTGAACAAGAAGATATGCTTCGACTTGTCAACATGAATGCTTGCTAGTATACCCGACTCGACGAAGAAACTCCCAAGACATATTTGGAACTAAGGGAAATTCTACTCCAGAAAATTCTCGTTGCCATGTTGTTGGGGAATTAAGCACAGACTGGAAGGAGAATCTGCCTTCTCCTGGCGTATTTTGACATCAACCAATCAATCGGAAAGCACTCCTAGTTGCATCATAATCCATACATACCACCAAACAAATTCTCATCGGGATGAAACTTGAAAAGTTTAAGAATTGCTACCAAGTAGAGCTACCAAAGAGAAGGCAATAAAACTTGAGGACACAGTGAAATAAAAATTAGCACCTGGATAGCCTTTTCCCGATCAATTCCTCTGCTTTGCATAATTGTTAAGACTTCTTCAGTGAGCTCCGAGTCAGGTATCGTATCTGTCGCAAGAGCGCTGGCTTTGTCTTCCTCAGTCATCTCGTTGAGCCACTTGTGGTTCATAATCTGCACCATGGTGTACCTCTTAGCCACATCACGAACTAACATGTGACGAATGAGATGCTCGCATTCTAAATAAGGACAAAATTGGTATAGTGAGTCATTTTGTTGGTTGCCTGCAGTATAGGTGTCTCATTAGGGCGAGTTGACATTAAGAAGCGCGCGATCGTATATTCAACCGGCCAAGTTTAATTTGGAGTTAAAACCGACGGTCGGGGGAGGAGGCGGGAAGAGCCACCATTACCCAACCCTCATCCCCATCCTTATTTTTTCACTGTCGCTAAAACCCTTTTTAACAAATTTCTTTCTCTCCCCAGCCTTCCGATTCCATTAAAATTAAAGATTAGTAGTAATCAAAGATTAGGGAGATGCGTTCGAACCGTGAGACAGACAAAGCACATGGCCGATTGCAATGACGTCATTTGCATGTGAAAAATTTTCCCCTGAAGAATTTTTCGCGGGTGCCAAATTTGTAACGATGAATACATGTCAAAAAATTCGAAGAATGTCGATTTCGACTGCGCTATGAAAGCTTTCTTTGACGAACGCAATAATTTTTGCTAAGAACATACTGAGCACTCGCTAGTCAAAATCACGTCTGCTCTGCAGGCTACTTTGTTGGTTACATAACTATCGGTTTCTACGGTATGAAGCAACAAGGAAGTCTAGTCCATCTGATCAGGATGCAAATCTGCTCTGCAGACTATTTTGTTGGTCATGTGACTGCCGGTTTCTATGGTATGAAGCACCAAGGAAGTCTAGTCCATCTGGTCAGGATGCAAGTCTAACGCAGTTTACCCCTAAGCGATTTCGCCACCTTTTTTTCAGTCCAAGAAAGACACGAGGCTTGGGTTCCACTCAAAGGGAAATTCCCTGACGTTTCCCTGACTTTGAAGATTTCTCTTTTTCTTCTTGACTTTTTCTTGACCTGTGGCAACCATGTTGTCGGAGCGAGGAAAGAAAAGAGAACACTCCTTCCCGAAGTTTACCTAGACAAGGGCCACGTAACCGCCGCGTGTAGTCCTCGATCCACGAAAGGAAAGTGCCTGCCTCCAGCGCTCCACCAGACTGTGTCCGACTGAATTTATTTCACTTTAATGTTGCCAAATCTTTCAAGCGATAAACCTATCACTTGGGAATTGACCCGCAGGAGGAAAGGGCACATCGATCGCATCTGTTCGCGTGATTTTAGCGAGGCAATGAGGTGTGAATACAGACGAAACAAATTATTTTTTGTCTGATGGCTATATTTGAAAATTCGCAGAAAGAAGACGAATATGTCAAAGATAAAAAGCTGCCTGGTCATTTGTGCATCTTCAAACCTGCAGCCTACATTTTACCAGATTTTTCTTGCAGTGAACGCGAATCTTCTTCATCACTGTTTCTTCTTGGTTCATTATTATTCCCACGTCTGTGTTTTTCTATCTGAACTTGTTATGTCTGACAACTTGGTTCTATTTATATATATTCTATGGCTGAAACCTCAAAGCGTGACCATTGAAATAAAACACTGCACTCTCATGCTGGGCAAGGTAATTCCAACTTTCCTGTGGGTAAAACCCTTTTACCGTTCAATTGAAAGCTTCCAAACTATTGTACCGCTCAGTTAGAACGTGCGCTATGATTGGTCAATTTAGCGGGCCGTATTTCACTGCACGTCACTCTAAATTAAATAACTTATTTGATTTGAAATCTCTCTTTTTCTATTTGAACGCGTTGATCTAACAAATATCTCACAACTCTCGCTTTTTCGGTCCGTACTATTCGTTAAGGAACCTCGTTTTATTCCACCCTATTTGTGGCCCACACGCTTCATGCTAAGGCCAAGAACCGAAGCGGAAAACTCTGTTAGTAACTCACAATGCGAACCTCGACTGGGTTAATACGAAGTAAATGCTCTTACCCCTATGCAGTTATCTTTATTACAGTGCAAAAGATGGTTTAAATTACTAAACCTACTGATCAGCTCTTCCATGTGGTACTGTTTACTTTGTTCTTCAAGGTGGTTCTAACATTAATTATTAGTCTGAGAATGAACCCCCCAGAGAGAGCGACCATTAAAAGCCCATTTACAGACAATGTTTGGGTCTGATTTAAACTCAGCATTAATTCAGATTATGAAAGCACAGCGTGCCAACATTTAAATCAAACCACACAAGGAGCAATTTCAGGTGAGGCAGCAAATTCATCTCATTCATTGTTATTCATTTTCAATTATGTTGTAAGTAAACTTACTGACCTCGAGACATGAAGAAGGGAATTCTGAATCTGCCATCCAACACACGGGATCTCAAACTTTGCAGAGTACTGCCATCGAATGGCAAAGCGCCACACACCAGCACATAAAGGACCACGCCCAAACTCTGAAAATGACAAACCCATATAAAATAAAAAGGGGCTCCAAAGTAATGAAGGAAAACGCCATTTACCATGGCGCGTCTGTTATAGTTTTGCATTAGATTGATCGAGAGGGTAGCGCGAGTTTTTTCTGGACCACAAAACGAGGTAAAGCAAAACAAATTAAAATTGCTTTACATCCAAATGAAAGCCGCCTATTCACGAACATTAACGTAGCTTCCCAAGTAAATTCACGTGTTGAGGAGGGCTTGCTCTCTAAATTCATCACCCAAGTAAGCTTTTGGACAACATCTAAAAGGTAAAACTGTTTTAAAATTCCGTGGGGAACTTTCTGTGCTCAAGTGAACTTAGTAGGGATATTTCGTAGGTAGGTACAAAAGCCTACTTACGAGCCATGTGGCCCTTCGGGCCGGCGTTTAGCTCCGGTTTCAGTTGCATGAAGCGGCTTTGAGTAATTTCCCCCCCCCCCCCTGGATGGGATGGTAGTCCATCGCTGGGTTATTCCCACAGCATTAAATTCGCCGGTACCCATATAATTCTTCTGGGCGAAGAGAGGCACTGGCAGAGTAAACTGTCTTGCCCAAGAACACAACACAATGTCCCCGGCCGGGGCTCGAACCCGGACCAGACCAGCGCGCCTCCCAGGGATATTTCGTGGTGATAAGTTTTTCGTACAGTTTCTCTTCGACAACGTCTATGAAGATAAGACTTTTCCCTTCCACTGTTAAAAAAATTCCGTGGGAAATTTTTCTTTGTTCCCTATGTCCAAAAGGCTCCAATTCTTTCTCAACAAACCCGGAATATGTACCCGATGTAGCACGGTTTAGTACATCATGTATTACTCACCCAAATGTCTACTTCCGGTCCACAGTATGCTTTCCCTTCAAAGAGCTCCGGAGCTGCGTAAGGAGGACTTCCGCACCATGTTTTCAGGTGCTTTCCTTCTTGAAATAAGTTACTGAATCCAAAATCTATGAACATGAAGAAACACGCTGTTTTCAGATGCGATGGGAAATAAAATTTATCCTATTACATCTACCACATTCACCTGTACAGTAGAATTTACTGTCCTAAAAAAATATGCCTACATGAAATTTAAAATTTTTTTTTTCATATTACATGTATCATATTCGCTTATGCAGCAAAATTTACGCTCCTGAAAAAAAAAAAAAAAAAATGCCTACCTGCGATTTTAATATTAAAATTCTCATCCAATAGGAGATTCTCTGCCTGAAAAGGTAAAAAAAAAACGTTTTCCAAGAGCACTCAACCCTCTGCGCATATATTCAGTAAACATATTTTCATGACTGTTTTTTGTTCATTTCATATGGTCCTGACAAGGAGAATTTGTTTAAAAAAACTCAAGAGAATTTTTAGCATAATAATAATAATATTGATAATAATAATAATAATAATAATAATAATAATAATAACACCTTTATTTAGACACTATAATGTTTAAAGCTGAACAGCTTGCGGCGTCGTGTGTAAATGCAAATAAACTCTAAATTAGATAAATTCAAATGATGATGGTTTTTGAGGAGAGGGGAAAACCGGAGTACCCGGAGAAAAACCTCTCAGGGCAGAGTAGAAAACCTACAAACTCAATCCACTTTTGACGCCAGGTCGGGGAATCGAACCTGGGACACACACATTGGTGGAAGGCAAGCGCTCTCACCACTACACCAACCCTGCTACCCCAATCTGGCTGGCAATCATTTCCTTCTCACTGCATTCATGTTTGATTGAGTGGTGATATTTTTTCGGAGAAACTGCATATTTGTCACTCACAGGGGTCAAGGGCCTAAAAGTGACTAGCATCTAATTTCCCTTTACAACATCACCCCTGAGTCACCTATTCAAGTCACCAGAATAGAGGAAATGATCACAAACTAAAGAAGCGCTTGATTTTAAACAAATTCTCCTTGTCAGCACCTTAGGAAATGTATCGAGAACAGTATGGAGAATATGCATACTGATGTCATGGTGGAAATGGTCAAGCCTTAATAAAAATCTCTTCAGTGGCTAACTGTTATGTGTTCCAAATTTGAGAAAGTTCAAGACCCACCTACAAAGTGGCTGACATACTGTATGTACAGTAACTGATGCTTAAAGAGCAAAACATTCAGCAGGAAAAAAAAAAAAAAAAAAAAAAAAACTCTTATCATTCCCGCTTACATATACCAAATAGCTGGTTGTGCTGGATGGAATGTTAGATTATTACAGTCAACCTCCTTGCTACCCTGGGCTTATGTCACAAAGCTGAGATAAAGAGTGTACTGTGTGTTGCAATATTACCAGGCACTTTACCTTGATGTAGATTCAACCAACTTTGCCTATCAGGTTAACTAAGTGTCTCCCAGATTTTATAGGGATATACACTGAACAGATGTACCTGGTTACAATATACACTGTACTTGCATCAAGCAGTTAAATTGAACTGTACCATTTATATTGTACAATGGGACATTAAGTTAGAGGAGAACCTTGAGACAAGAAAATTTGACCCTAAAATATCTCTCCTTTCTATGAAGGTTACAGACAGATAAAATGATAACAGAAGCTACGTTTCATATGAGACCAACATTTCCATGTATGTCTCGTGCATCAAAATGAAGCCCCAGTAAAGGTGTCTCACACAAGAAATTCCAAAGTCCTTACTTTTAAGTCTCGATGTACAACACACTGCTTATGACAACTGTCAACAGCTGATGCAATTTGCAGGAATTTTTTCCTTGCTTCCTTCTCAGACATTCTACCATGTGCAACTAGATAATCTAAACCAACACAATTGAAGAAGTATAAGTGAAAAAAATAACTATGTACAAAGAAAGTGCATTATATTTGTACCACGTAACCTAAAATCTCGATAAGACAAAATATCATGCTACTGTAACTTGCAAAAAATAAGTTCTTTTCCAGGAATTAGATCCCTTTTAATTCCAAGGTCTTATGGTTAATTCTCCCCTCTGGCTGCAACACATTTCCTTGTAGATTTAAATTGGTTACAAGAATTTGCTGTTTGATGTAAAGAAAAAAAAAATTCCATCTGATTAGTTTAAGTATTCTCATTGCCTGTTTGCTAGATAATGTATGGAAATTAATGGGAGAAGTTACATGTCAATAATTCTTGAGAGTTTGTGTGAACTAAGCTGATGGGATGAACTCACCAAATATTTCTCCTTTGCTTGCATGTTCTGTGACTAAATACATCATCCTGTCTGATTCCATCACCTGTTTAGAGTGAAAACCAAAAGGTAACATTATGTACCTTTGTTGATTTTGAACGAGATGTTTTTGACATAGACATGAAGCTCCAAGATAACCTCTGCAAGGCTAATCAAGCTTCCTCAAATACTATTTCCAAGTTTTTAATCTTCTTTCCCCCTCACAATCCTTGTTCCCTTTTCATTGCATTTATCTTCCTTAACAAAGTATTATTTTAAGTTTTTCTGCAGAGATGAAGGTTGATTTCCAGCTACATGTGAAAAAATGGAGGATATCAGTCAGAGAGTTTTAGATCCATGTTTTGTGTGTTAGCTGCCAAAATTTGCCAGATGAAAAAGCAGCAATTGCTGGCTGGATTTTTGGCCAGCGGGCACTTCCAAGGTTACACACTTACAATCGTTCCCCACGTTTGAGCCGCATGAATTGAAATTTCAGCCAGCAGTGTTATTTCTTAGCTACAACCGCCGACTGAATGAGAAGAAGGTGCTCACCACGTGGGTAGTAAAAGTGCTGATTATTAAAATAACTTTTAAGAAGTTTTGTGCCTTCTCGTGAGAAATGCAATGGAAACTTTTCTTTTTTAAGCTCACTTTTTGATTCTCCTTTACAAGATGAGTATTTTTGTACAAAAAAGGGGGCATCACATTCACAAATATACATGTATGACTGATTTTATTAAGACTGGAATACGCTGAATTACGCAAGCCTTTTGACTAGTTCTTCTTAAATAAGATCTTTAGGTTGACAGATGCATAGCTGACATCACCACTAATAGCATTTTGCTGCTTTATTACTTGGGCTTATTGTGGAATGCCCGAATTATAAATTGGGCTTGGTCATTTTCTGTCTTGAGACACAAAACGCAGTCTAGCAAGTAAAGCGCATGCGCTGTGTATGCTTTTTCAGTTGCGAAGTAAGAAAACAACTATACAGCATTCAATCATGAAGTATATACTCAGGTAAGCTTCAAAGCATATGGTTATCATGGCGAACAGAAAGATGCCCTGTGATTCAAGGGTAAATATGTTTTCTAACACATGCAAACTACATACAAAAGCACACACTGTTCGTAATAAACCCACACTAAAAGATGTCTAGCATTTTCGGATAACAAGCTGAAATTAAATTAAACAATACTCTTTGTCAGATAACATGCCTTTGTAAACATTCCAAAGCAAAGAGGCCAGAATTCACGCAGTTATGCTTCTAGTTTTATATCAAAACAAATAGGTTCCATGTTGCCCTGCATTTGTTTAGTAATAGACCTCATACAAAGTCAAAATGTGGCGACATCAACAGTGTTACACTTGGCTGCCACTGCTTTGTTCTTACCACATTCTGACGTCATCTGTGACCTGTTACGGAACAGACACATGGTAACATGTTCAGTAGACAATTAACTTCAAGACAATAAACAAACACAAGCATGTCTGAGACACATGCCATGTATTCAAATGAAACAATGTAACCAAGAACAAAGAAAAATTGAGGTATGGTGTAAAATAATTAGCATAAAGGTCGCAAGCGATGGGCATTGCGACACAATTAGTCTTTAAATACATGGTAGTCATTGCCGTGTAACAAGGGCTCAAACAAATTTAAGCTCTGCTAATTCACGATTGTTTCTGACCACTCATCTTACTACATGTTTTGTTGTGTACTATCACTGAGTATTTTATGAGTTGTGCTGTATTTTGATGAGCCTGTTGAGTGAGTCAAAATACAAAGAACAAGTAAAAAACGAGATTTATTATCCATTGCACCAAATTGTTACTTAAGTGTGGGCGAATTTCGTGGAGTACAAATATTGCATGATATTTGTACTCATCTTGCATGTTATTTGTTCTCTGCGAAGCACAGTTGGATAATAAGTACCAGACAGTATTTCAAATACAGCTGTAATTAACAATTATTCCATGAGCACGCATTGGATATGAGATGATAGATAGCCAACGAGACGTGTAGCTCCGAGTTGGCTATAATCATCTCATATCCAACAAGCGCAAGTGGAATAATTGTTTTATTAAAACAAACACCCCCAAGATACTAGACAAATCTTCTCAACTTTATTTGTAAGAAGAAACCGGATGTTACAATGTACAGATATTAGATTATGGTATATTGGCTCATATACCATAATGGCTAAGCCTATAAAAAGTCTTGAATTGCATTATCAAATGATCCAGTTTTTAATAAAACCTTGTATGTCCAAACCCTCATTGCCATAGACCTTAAAAGTTTTGATTGCTACAGGTGTCTCTTGGGTTTGCTATATATATATCGACTGGACTTAAAACTTGTAGAGCAAGGCAACCAAAACTGAGTAAACCATTACTTGCAGAAATGATAAAAAAAACAAAATGTGATCTTAATCTGTGCATACACCTGTAGTTTTGGATAAATTTATAACTTCCCTGTGGAAGTGGTTTTGGTTGTAAGTACTCAGAGTTTCGTTGAGAGTGAACTTGAACTTATGGTACATTGACTGGCGGTTGTTTTGAACCCTGATTATACCAAAAGATTGCCCAAGAAATATCGCAACACTGAACAAACCCATGCCACACAGTCTCAAATCCTTGAAACAAATTTAACTTTTTCAGGGCTCAACACTAACAGTAGTCAACTAGCCACAGACTAGTAGAAATTCAGTTTTGGCTGGTGGTTTTCAATTTCCACTGACCAGTTTGGCTAGTAAACAAACTGAAATTGTCGTAACATCGGAGTTGTCACTGGCCACTTGGCTAGTGAGTTGAAAAGTCAGTGTCAAGCCCTGATTTTTGTATTTTGTTAAAGTTTTAGATTTAATTCAACTGCAGATAGCCTATGCCAAAACCTACATTGTGAAGTTGGCCTTGGTGAAAGCAAAGTTTGGTTCATGAAGTACAGTACCGCTTAGGTAAAAGCAGCATGGCATGTGATATAATTGTTATACACATACAGTACCATAAGACCTTTGGAGAGATGAGTAATATATTTGACAGAATGTTACCATACGATGAGGATGATCTCAAAGTGCACAGTTACTTTAAAATCTATATAAGAGGTATGTTTCTTAAGAAAATGTGGTGCCGTGTCAGTGGAGGGTATTGCAAGATATATGTAATTTCAATTGGTTTTACCAAGTGGGTTGTTCATGCAAACTGGCCACCATTACCAGTTTCCAAAGCTGACATTTCAAGCATGAGCCCTCCATCAGAGCAAATGAGGAAGGACCAAGGTTTGAAATGTCAGCTTTTGAATCTTGCAGCTTTAGAATCTTGGCCAATTTACATTAATTTAACAACTCAGTTGATAAACTTAATTATTTTAGAATCTCCTAGCAATAGAAACAAGAATCAATTGCATGTCACTAGTCTTTGTCTTCTACCACATTTTTGTTTTATCAATCCTCTCCGTATTGTGACTGACTAGGAAACAGTGCAACAGATACATGCTTGAAAAAATTTTACATTATGAGCACACCAGCAGTCTGGTTATGGCTATACATGTTTTGCATTTAAAATGAAAGAAACTTAAAATAAAGAAGAAAACTCTCAACAACGAAATTTGTGCTGGTAGTTTATGACTTTCCCTAAGGTTGGAAGGAAACACTTTCTTAGATATAGCAGTCACAGATCAACATCCAAATATGGTTTCAAAAAGGCCTCTAGGTTTACGACAATAATTATTCAGTTTGCCTCAAATGAAGCTGGCGTATGGCTTTTCAAAAAAGTTTTTTGAACCTTACTCAGTAGAGCTTCTGATCTTTTCTATAACTTTCCTGAAAGACAAATGAAATATTATTTCAGCTTTAATTTCAGCTTTTTTTGTGGCTGTTTGTTGAAACCAATGGTGTTTTAATTTATACAAAGTGCACCTCTTTACCTTGCAAAAATTGGTTTGCTCTTTCAAACTTTTGTTTTGAAACATATTCAGTTTTGAGATAAAAAAAAAACCTCAGTGAATAATTTTTTAACAAGATATAAATTTGGTTCATAATGACAAGTAAAATAAACCTACATAATACATGGAATGCCAGACATACTCTGTTTTCCATGGTCTCCAGATAATTTAAGAACAAATCCGCTGAAACATTAAAAACCAGAAAGACAATGTGCTTGTGCTAGCAGACGAAATATGGAGAAAGCATTTTGTCGCACTCCGATAAACTTAACCGCATTTCACAATGCATTTGTCTAACGCAGGAAATGCCACCCCATGACCAGCAGGAAGGATAAAAAATAAGTGGAGAATGTACTACCTTCTGAGACAATTTACACATTGAACCACAAAAAAAGTTGTCACCTACGTACATGAACCCTAAAGGATGTATACAAGCAGGGCAGACAAACTTCATTTACACATAATCAATGATATAACTTTCTTTAGTTATTCTTTATCTAGAAGAATAAATCTTATTTTCACAAATGTAATTCATTTCTCTCAGGAAAGCTTGGTTACTTTTTATCATTTACCATGTGGATTCCGTTGTGGTTCCAAGAGAGCAGAACATCATAAGAGCTGTTAAGAAAAAGCTGGTATCCCGCAAAAACCGCTGTGTGTGTCTCACACCTTGAGTCACCCACTTCCATCCCATTTTACCATGAGCGCTGATGAAAAAACTGTTCATTTATTCAAATACCATGAAAAAAAAATTGTTCTCCCACCATTTCCCAGCTTCAGAACAGAATTGAATGCATAATTTACCAGCAACAGGTTAAGCTGTAAGGATCAATTCCATGTGCAGAATTTTCTAAAAAAATTAGCAAGCAATTATTTTGTGGAACACCTGTGACATATTAACAGAAAAGATTTTAGTCTTGTGGGTGATCAGATGAAACAACATAGCTTCTATGACAATACCGCAGCCTATCTTTCATTTGCATTCTACTGTCAAGCACTAGAGCAAGCCCTGATTATGCAAACAAGTTAAGCAGAGTTACATGTTAAGTTGCATGTCTTCAGCCATTGAATCTAATTGTTCATGGAAAAATATCTTTCAGGTGACAATAACATTTTTTCCCACTGTACAAATATCCAAACAGAAAAAAAAAATGACTCCAGTTGCTATCCCACACATGGTTAAACTGAATCAGATGAATATTGATATAATTGAAACTGCTATAAAGTTTACTGTATGGCAACCACGATGTCTCTTGAAATAGCCCATTGTGCTGATTTGCAACAACAATGGTGGCAAAGCTTTATGTGATACATGTATATCACATCGCAACCAAAGTGACACAGGAGCACATATGCAGTAATCCAACTAATTTGAGATCACTTTTAAAGCATAAATTTTGTAACAGTTCTTAATTCAGTAAATAACCTTCCTGCAGCCAACTATGACCACAGGAAGAAATAAAAATGATAACCAAAGAGCATGTGCATGCACAATGTTTTGATCAAACTTGATCCCCCCTGAGGAACTGAACCATTGATGCCATTTCACAATAAAAGTTATTCATAGTACTTAATCCTTTTAATACATAATACCATAATTCTGATATCAATCACATACCCTTTAACTTGCTGTAAATCACCTTTACATCTTTTAATCACAGTTTGCATATTAAGAACCTTTAAAAATTCACACCAAACCCCTCAAGCTCTATCACTTACAATCTAATTTATCTTCTTCATCCTTAGCTATCTTTGCATTGTGTTTACATAAGTGCACTCTGTTTTTGTTATTCATCTGCCTTACGCAACTCTCTTTAAAAATTGAAAGAGGTTTCACACAGTTAAAAAAAAAAGGAACAGACATATCAAGAAATATTCTGTAGGCAAATCAGACAGCATCAAAGATCTGACATGCAACAGTAACATATAAGAATATCAATTTCGAATTACTGTATGGCTGACAATTTCTCGGTTTTGATATCGTCACATTGTACAAATTGTTCCCGGATTCACCAGAAAAAGCTCCTGCTGAAAAATGTAACGTAACATAAAAATAAACAGGAATCAATACTCTACGTCAATTGAAAAACTATGCATGCACTCTTCAAATTCAGAATCGCTCAAAATATCTAATGCATCATCTACTATGGACTCTGTCAATGTGTCACTTGAAATGCTTGGCAACCCGCAAATATTATTGTAATATTTCTTTCAAATTGCAAAAATTAGTTCCTTGCTAAAATTTCATGCAATGTTCCACCGCAAAATTTATTTGGACCACCAAAAAATAAAAAAAATCTCCAATCTTCAAAATAAACTTGCATTTGCAAATGACACAGTTTTCTATAATTGCATTGTAGGCAAATATATACAGTGTACCTTGTACTTCTTGTAAATGACAACACATCAATAATCCTAGTAAGACCTTGATTGTATTAGACAAAACCAGGAAAATAACCAAGATTAAAAGATACTGTCTGCTCGACAAGAAATTTTAATTGGTAAAGAACTAAACTTATTATACATACGAGTTTATTGCTTGTACCAGAGTGATTTTAATTTTTTCTGATGCATGTTAAACATATAGCATTTGTTTTTTATCTGTTATTAGCAATCAGTTCTACAATGATAAATTTTATTTCAGAAAAAGTCTTCACTAAAAATGTCCATAAAAATTCAGTCTTAAAATTGGATTTGGGGAAACTTCAAGTTGAACATGTTAAATTATATAACTACAGAAATAAGATCTCTATTCTAAACTTAAAGACCAAAGGAATTTGTATCCAATTCATTGAAAATATTTACAGCATCAGTTTATGGTGTCAGCAGCTATGGCGATAGCTCTCTATTGTTTGATCACAAGCGAATATAGTCCCTGGCTACATAAACTTCTTAAAAGCACTTGAAACGGCCTGCCTGGAGACTTTGATAAGGTAGCTTTGAAGTCGATATTTTACCTCTTCGGGCGATAAATTAAAATTTTGTACAAGGAATTTGTGAAATATGAGAAGAGATTCGTGTTGGTAGAGTAAAGCTAAAGAAATATCGTGTATGAAAACGTACAATTATACTTTGTATGATGTCGACAGTCCGTACAACGATTGCATGGTGCTGCAGCTGCGAGTTCAATGTTGATAACCTTTGCGAGAAATAAACCTATAGCCCATTCTTTTCAGGCGCTTAGGTGACTCGGGAAACGTGTACAATGAAAGTGCAGCTAAGTTCTACATGCAAATCAAAGCCATTTGGTGAATCTTAGGGGATTAGATAACGTCTTGTTCGACTGGAACAAGTGATGTTAATACATCTTGTGGATTCATCCATGTGTGTCGAACTCACGTCCAATAAATTGTTTCGATCAAAACAGATGTTTCCTACGTATAAAGCAGTTGCAAGCACAGACAAATAGCAATTGCAACGCTTCTGGTCCCCAAAGCAGGAAGGGAACGGAATATTTATAAGGCTAAATTACTGGCAGTTTAATAATCCGTAAGACGGTAAAATTCAACCGTTAGTAATGACTCAAACAAACTCGTTTCGCCACTAAAAGGTTCACACCTTTCCTGAAATGAAAGCATAAGCTCACAGAAACTTAAAAACAATTTGCAAATTTACAGCTGGGTTTAATCCACGCAACGACACCATTTCAAACAACCGCGGTTCCCAATTTGTAAACAAAAACATCGACGGTGAAAATTTGTGTATTTACACTCCAGGCGAAAAAAGAATATTTTGCAATGAAAGAGCGTAAATTTCGTTTCAAAATTTGAAAATGAAGATTGGGCCCAATATGGGGTCATTGTCCACAGTATACAAAGCGAAAATTAACCGAAGATCGCTCATATTTGGAGGGGGCAATTTCATGAAACCGGCGACGATTACAGTGCAAAATTTCAAGTGAAATTCGTGTAGGTAATGCACATGAATCTGAGGAAAGCAAAGTGCAACAATTTTTCCGGCTGAGTTTCACTTCCACGCTGATTAGGATGGAGCTAAACCCGTTCCGATATCTCACAAAGCAGAACGTGACACGGGCACTTGATGAGTAAGGCCTATACTCCGCTTTTCTCGTCTTGCCGACAAGCAATCTGTTGTAAATGTACAGGTATTGTGTGCTGCAACACGCTGTCTGTCACGAATTGAAGAAACAAGAATTGTAGCCATTCTTTACTTTAAAAAGCCTCGTACACGATTTTCAAATCACACCGACTCCAATGAATTTTTTTTCCCAGAAGTACATTAAAATTGCTGTCACAAAGACTAGCACCGGAGATGAAAAGATTCGAAAAAGATGGTACCCATCTGGGAATAAACATGACATCGTAAAAACGACCAAAGGGCATAATAAAACCGCAAGTATAGAGGAGAAAATACTGTTACAAATAACACTCATTACTCACCTCGTAAAGTTTAATAATATGAGGATGATCCAGCATCTTCATTACATGAACTTCACGAAAAATTTTCTTTAAATTTTCTTGGTCCAATTGACTTTTGTCGATGATTTTGATGGCAACCTATTTGAAGAAGATGCGAACGGAAAAAAATTTCAACCACTTCACAACGAAAGAATACATAACATAACAAACTAGATAATTGTTTCGGTCAACCGTTTGAATACCAAGTTTGGCTTATAGCTGTTTAAAACTTGGAAGTGACAGTAAAGACTAGTTGCGTTTTTATATCGCTACGATTCTTTCATAGAAGTCACGAATGAAAGTCCAGGATTTCGCCAAACTTCGTACCTTTCCCTTTGTGATGCAGTGAGTAGCAAGCTTGACCACTGCAAAATTTCCCTTTCCGATGGTCTTTTCGATATTGTAGTAACCAATTCGTACAACACTTCCATGGCGATTATGCCCTCGCGATTTATCCGCCATTTTCGCATGATTACATGTTCTCAACAAGCCAACTGCGCATGCTAGAAAAACACGCGCGAAATACGCGCGTGGAAAACTTGACCGGAAATTGAAAAATACACGTTGATTTTCCATTGTGAATGACGTCTGCGACTTTTTCCAATAAAGTAACTATTTACAGCTGCCTCGAAACTGCTAGAAAACAGTCATTTCCTAGTTCCCTTATGATATCCGTTACTTAGTTCGGATAAAACATTTCGCCGGTGTTGTCTCAAAGTTATTCCGTCGCGTGTACATTGCGCGTATAACTTATTTTTTCTTCATTTTCCTTCATTTCTTTAAAGAATAGCCGAATTTTAATAAAAATTGATAGCAGCTGAATCCTACAGCCTGCCGGAGGTGGAAATGAAGTAGCATTTACGTCATGGATCGCTTTAAAGAGATCGAACATAGCAGCAACTTAAACTGTCAAAAAACTGAGAGAGGAATTAAAATGTCGAGGTCATTCAAAGCCGAAACTGTCATCGGCGTTTAATTATCTCGCTTTCCCTTATGAAACTTTACAAAACCCTCTCTTGATAGTTTTTGTCATGCTCGCCTGTCGCACTGATCTATAGGCGCAAGGTTGTGTGCTAATACGGTGTTTTTCTCCTGATGCAAATGATTTTATATCTTTTGCGACGTGACGAATATCAAAAACAAAAAGAGGTCGAAGACTGAACAACAAGATGGTGGATCGTGATTTACGGAATGATGTCCTGCGTATACGTGAGCGTTAAAAAGTGCGTCAATTCGCACTCACGATCAAAGAAAACAAATCACAATGAGAAACCTGTATTAAACTTGCAAGAGAATTGAACTGGACGTGACTTTGAAAACATCTCTAAGTGATCTTCCATAAGACAGAGCGGATATGGTTTTCTGGAAACTTCCGTGACGAAAACAAAGTGTAATTTTACAAACGCACTCAGTAAAGTTCATAGCCCGGATGGGCGCGAAAATTCATCATTCTTCTCTAGAGCAGAACTTTCGGTAATGATGTAGCTTTTGAAGCTCATAAAAAAAAAAAAAAAAAAATCTGAACAATTATGCCTTGCAATTAGTTCTCTTACCTTTGCATGACAAGCTGTCTCGGTGTCCCTCATGAAAACCAACCACGTGGCCTCTAGACTGGACATTCACTTATTTTGAATGTGGCCTTCAGTTAACCCTTAACTCCTGGATCAAATTATTGATTCTCCCCTCTCGCAGCTTCATATTTCCTTGTAAATTAGTTAGAAGAATTTGGTGTTTAATCAAGATAACTTCGATTCTACCTGATAAGTTTTAGTATTCTCAGTACTTGTTTGCTGCATATTGTGTGGATGTTATGCTAGATTAAAAAAAAAAAAAAAAAAGGGAAGGTAAGCCTAAAATGAGCAAACTTTAAAAAAGTAAAAGAAAAAAATGAAAAAGAAGTGGTAAATTCTGCAAATAGTGCGCGATGGACATTTTGCAACTCAGATCGCATTGTAAAAGGGCCGACAATCGGATTTTGCTAAATTTTACGTGCGTTCGTTGGCGATCAAGTCTTCTTCCCTCACCCTAAATTTCTCTCACCGAAGAGGGCCCAATTTCCGCCCCCCCCCCTCAATTAACTGCCATAAAACAAATATTTTTCATACTTCATATGATGACTCAAAAAAGCCTAAATCGAGTAATAAAACCCAAAGCAGAAATGTTTTAAAATTCTTTCAGTTTCTTTTTTTTTTTTTTTCGTATTTAAATATTTTTTATAATGATGTCATCTCTTCCCTCGGGACGACAGAAAGGGACTGAAAGAAATCTTTAGGTTACTAAATAGAGACTAGCTAAAGTAACTTGATTAATTAAAGGGGTCCGTAAAGAGTTTGTAAAGCTGACATTTCGAGTGTTAGCCCTTCGTCAGATCGAAATAGATAACGAAATGACTTAGCTCGGTAAATTAAATTGTCAGCGTTTCCAAACACCGTTTGAGGGAGAAGAGTCCACATTTGGGATTGCCGACCTTAATTTCAAGACTAACTTCAAAGCTATTTTATGTCAAACAGAATTTAGGTCCGACTACGAGGCTGTCATACGCATTTGGTTATGCATAGAAATGCACTATCAGCATTTTTGCTGCTGATGTTATTGACCTTTTCTGTCACTTTTCCCGTCGGGAAGCATTAAATAAAACCATAACCTTACGTTAATGTGAAAAAATGTAAGGGTGTAGTAGAATTTCCCAGTTTCCCTAGCAGACAGAATCATTTTCTTCCGTTATGGCGCCACCTCTTGCCATATAGGAAATACTTTGGAGGATCTTTAGAACATAAAAATGGTTATAAATGATACAAAGTCAAGGGGAATTTGTTCAAAATATTAAGCCACGTTAAGTAGTTCTTTCTTCAAGGGCTCAATACCTGAGTTCTTTGCTATATCTTCCGGTAAAGAGTTCACTCCGTGACAGTACGTGTCAAGTAAGAGTTCTTGCGGTATTGTAATGTTTTAGAGGGAAGTACTCAGGTAAGATTGTGAATTGAGGTGTCGGGGTCTCTGATGTATTTCCGAGTGCAAGTTATCAATTCATCGACACTAGTAAATTACAAATATCCCGACAAGTTGTTTCTTTACATGTTCAACATCTAGCATGCCACTTCTCCAACGAGAAAAATTCCCAAGGGGGAACTCGTGATACCGTCCCATCCACGTCGAAAACGAGATTGTATGTCAAGTTTTGAGTTATTTGCTGGTGTAATGCGGCCTTAGTGGAGGGTCTTGCTGACTCTGTTCAGGCTTTATCGAATGTGTCCACCGGGAAGAAATCGAAATCCAAAAGCAAAAAAAAAAATTTGCTTTGCGCTTTGAGTTGGAGTGAAAGTTACTATATAGAATTTGGACAGGACTACAAGATGTGCCGTTGCCATATATCTTATGTTGGGTAAAACTAATAAAAGACGAGATTCGATTCGCGCTGAAATCAATCAACTGAGTGTCTAACTTTCCAAATCGTACCGGAAGTTCTCCTCGGGCATGCTCGTTATCAAAATGATATATTACTCATGGGTGGTACACATGTAACACCGCAGAAATGTGTACCATTTGACGCAATCAGTGCGTTATGGTTGAATATTCCGAATTAAAGTGCAGGAAGCTGATTAGGAAAGCCAGCAGTTTTCTTTTTTCAATATTTCATGCTAAGCCTTATTTTGGCCCTGACCGCGTGCACAACGCATTTAAGCCATTCACTTTGATAAACTTACTAACTAGTAAAAATGCCCATAGATTTATCCAGCCACAATGACAAACAAAATTGCGATTTTGTCAGGCCACGGGACTTCAAACCTTGATGCATCAACGTTGATGTCACCTTTAATTGTTACCAGCGTCCCTGAACGGTACTCCGTTAATGTTTTAAAAATATTCTAGCGGATTTCTGAAACTATTCGGTTATAGCAACCAAGGATCTTGTAAGCGAGCTTTTAGCGGTGAAATCGAAACGAGGAAGTCTTTCACAAGTAAAGATGAATAAATCTATCTTGATCTTTAGGCTGGTAGCCAACAATTCTATGAATGTTTACATAAACACTATGTTTTACGGTTTGGTACTCAAGTCTGTTTACATGTTAGAACTGATATTGCGCGTGAAATTTTAAAGTACATAATTTTAATAAATACATTTTTGACATCCGGTACTGATCAGTTGACGCCGAGTAATCAGTATCCGAACTCAAACGATAAAATTCACACCAGATTTCATTTATCTGAAGTTGATAACCGAAGCTGAGCACATAAAGAGATTTGCAAAGAAGTGTAAAAGGTTGTCTCCGTGAGTGAGATACAAGACCGCTAGGCCACAAGTAAACAACTTACGATTACGCACGCTATATAGCATTCAAAGAGGCGCACAAATTGTATTTTTTATAGTTGAGTGTTCTCGCCGAGGAGCGGTGGAACCTCATTACAAACAGTCTCGGTAGAAAAGACATCACAAACAGTACACACAAAAAGCCGCGCCAAAGATTGAAGTGGTTTTATATTGAATTCACTCGGTAAAAAATTCAAAAGAATGTTCGAGATTGAGAGAGAGAGAGAGAGAAGAAAACCTTTTCAGTTTTGCCACATGAAATCGCTGTTTGGCCAGTAGAGAAAAATTCACTTCGTTCACAACTGATGTAAGACTTGATCATTTTTTCTAATTTTTATCAGGCCACTATGTAAGGAGAAAAATCAATTTTCCTTTTTATCAATCTTAATTCCCAATCTAATTTAACAGGGGACAAAAAAAAAAATTAACATTTGAGTATGCAATCGATAGGTTTGAGCTTCCTCATTGAATTGTGCTCGGCAATTCAAAGTTTGTAAAGGCACAATATTTATCTTCCTGAATCTCCATCACGACAACGGATCTGTCTTTTGAAATGAAAATCATCACAACAAAAGTAAATGCAAAAGTTTCATCGTGGGTTTCCACGGATAAGCGGTGCACATATTGTTCTCGGCGCTGCTAAGACACGGAAGCTATTTGTGCTTTGAAATCTCGAATATTCGCGATTGCTTCCATAGTTGGCACTTAGTAACTCTTTAAAATAAATCTTAGTGCGAAATAATATTGTCCGAAGGTGGTTATCTCGCTTTTTACTGCGCTTATCGACCGAGTATCGTAAACAATAAAACCAGAGTTATCAAAATGGCAAATTGGAATAAACGTTAAGACTACAAAGAGGGAATATAAGATAGTAAAAACACGCAAACTTTCTACAGCGCGGGAAAACACGGGTAACGATTGCATAGTCACTTAGTTGTTGTCATGATTGTCACTTTTTTCGCCCTCCTCTTTCGGAGATTTCAATAACTTTTTGCCACAAGCGGCTGCCGACGTAGCCGGAAAAGGGGCCGTAAGGCGAAAGCCAAGCAGGATAACATGCTCGCAGGCTAATCAGATAGCAATACGGAGTGGCGGTGGAACGCTAGCAACGCCTACATGCCTCCTTCCTCTTTTCTTCCTTCTCTTCTCCTCGCTGCTGCCTTCCTTACCCGCCACGTTGATAATGGCTCGATCTGTGCGGGAAGACTGTGTACCGTTGATTCTTTTCGAGAAAAGTAGAATCTAAAGGTTTCGCCGCGAAAGTAGATAAACAACCGCACCTATCCCGTCCTTTGAAGCAAGCCTGCATGGCTGCTAACCACTTCTTTTCTCAAAGCATCATTAGTTCATACCGGGATTGTTCTTCTCTTGCAACGCTCTCTTCCTGGATAAATACGGAAGATAATCATTTTTAAAGGAAAAAAGACGATACGAAATTGCAGCTATGATGACTCACTGACGAGTTCTCTGTAGCTCTGACTGGTGGAGCATCGGGGTGCCCGTTGGAAATCCCAAGTTCTTGGTTTCATTCCTCGTCGATTTTGTCCCAGCCTACTAGCAGGCGCTGCAAGATGTGCGTCTGCCTGCCGGGGATCTGGCACTAATGGACAACTATTTACCAAAGTGAAGGTGGCTAATGGTAAATATCCACCTCCTGCCATCGACACTAAGGTGAATGGTAGTGTTAGTATATACTAAAACAGTGATGATTTTAACACATTTACTCCTGCAACGGTTACAGGGTTTTCTGGCAGAAATTAAGCGCGAGTCGCTCGGGGGTGAGTAACGAAGGATATTCCGAGTTTGAGTTACCAATGAGTGCGCGCCTTCAACGCTATCTACTGTTTTAGAATATACTAATAATCATTATGACCCATCAAATATTTTTGCCCGCGCGCGATTGGTTTAAATGCACCACGTGACCGTATATTTCCCGGCTAAAACTTGGTGATATCCGAGAAGATCACCAAAGTGATATTCCGCAATTTTCAAACCTTACGTCCACAACAGTAAGTCATCGTCAAACCTTAATTTAAAATGAGAGAGCAGTTTGTGATTGATACAGAAGAAGGGACACACTTGTTTGTTCATAAATTCGTTCCAGAGAACACTGAGAAGGAAACATCCCAAGCTGCATACATCAAGCAGTTTGGAAACAGTTTTGTCACGCGCGTCGCAAAATATTTGAAGGATAATAAATAAATAAATAAATAAATAGCCTCTATTTTGCGCGAAAATGTGCTCGTATATTCGTCTTTGAACATTATCTGTTCCTCGAAATCCACGGTTTTACTCGAGCTTCGCTCGCGGAAAACTGTTCACGTCTTGGAACAGATAATGTCCGCAGACATATCTCAGTGCATATTTCCGCGCCAAATATTGCTTATTTATCAGTCCCAGACCCCTTTGCAAACCTCTCGCCGCGCCAGCTCGCATTGCCGGAGGCTTTATATTATCGGGCGGCGGGGAAACGCTCCAGGTGACTCTGGAGGATTGCGTAAATACAACAAAGCAAATCTTACAAAAAATCGTTGGCTGCTTGCAGTTCTTCAATCTTCTGTTGAGTCTGAGCCATCCACTTTTGGTACTTTTGACCCCAAGAAGTCTTTATCTACACGCAAAATAAATGAAACATTTCTTGGTGTTAGTCATAAGAAGATATTTTGATACCCGAAAACGCGGGTACCAAGTCGCGATTTGTTTCAGTTTAGCATGTTATTGGTCGAGAGACTGGTGCGAGTTTTTAGCCCTATCACAGGGTGCAACGACCTTAAACTAATCCAATGCTGAATTGGTGACGACACTGAACAGAACAATGCTCTAATAGAGAAGTTTTTAATTCGCTGTCGATAAAAGAAAAAACAAGAGTATTCACAACGACCATTGAACAAAGGTTATCATTACCATTAGCAAATGACAAGTCAAAGTCAACAAAACAGCTGCAGTAGACTGGCGAAAGCGCGGGAAAAAACAGTTGACTGGCGAAAGCGCGGAAAAACGCGGCGACCAAGTCGCGCGAAAACGTGGGCGACCAAGTCATGATTGGTTTTAGTTTTTCATCTGATTGGTTAAAAAAGTGGCGCAAATTTTCTGGACCAATCACAGAGCGAAGTAAGTTAAGGCCTATGGAGTCTCGGAATACTTTCGACAATGAATTAAAAACTGTACCTCTAACATGAGCTTTTCCTCTTTCGAACACCATTCTGCTTCTTTCCTGCTTAGTTCTTCCAACAAATTATCAACCTGCAGTTGAAGTTCTGTTTCCTTAGTACGTAACAGTTCAGTTTCCTCCCGAAGTTCTTCATTTTCCAGTTTGAGCTTTTCAAGTTCAGCTGCAAGGTTTAAGTCTGACTGTCTGGCCTGTCAATAAAATGTACGCGTATTTCAAACGACGAATAACTTTGTTTTCAGTGTAACTGCTCAGGTGATTAAAGAGATTCTCGCGATGTGATTGGTCGAGGATTGAGTCATTTCTTGTAATAATTATCCCGCGCGAGGTAATTGTAGCAAGGGTGTTGAATTTCAAAATGGCTGCCTTGCGATTTGTCAATGTTACCAATAAACGCGATAGAATTCAATTTAACTCCGAAGAGCAAAAAAGATGCTTCTTCCTTTGACATGACACTTTAAAAAATAAAGATGCGAAGTTTTTGCTGTTCAAATTCAATTACCTTGTTAAATTCTTGAGGAAATTAAATTCTAGAGGAAAACCGCCTCCCGGTTAGCTCAATGAATAGAGCGCTGGATTGTTGTGCGGGAGGTCGAGGGTTCGAGCCCCGGCCGGACCAACACTCAAGGTCTTAATATAATTGAGAAGAATTTGCTACCTTTCTATAACATCAAGAAATGGTTAGATATTCTAGTCTTCTCGGATAGGGATGAATAAATGGAGGTCCCGTCTCCTGCAGGGTTGGGGTAGGAGACGTTAATTTCCCACACACGAGATTACTGTGTGATGGATGTCCTCTCCTGGGGTGGGATGGGTGGGAAGGTGAGATCGATAGACTGAAGCGGCTGCCAGAGGCGTGTGATATGCTGACATCTGTTCTCAACCTTACACTGCACCCGTAATTCAGCCTCTGGGCTGCAAGTGGTCAGATATAAACTATATTCATATTCATATTCAAATTGGCTGCTTATTTCCACAGGGGGCCCAGACAAGCGACGAGTCTGGTTGTTTATTCGAAATATAAAGGAATGTATGGGAGAATATTGAATCTAGTCTTATTACTGTAAACTTAAATCATGAAATATCAGAGTTAAAGCTCAAAATAAATGTAAACCTACCTCACTTGCTGTGCATTGTCGTTTCTGTGGCTCTAAATGGCGAATTTGAGCGATTTGGTGGGTTTATTATAACATATAGTAACAGTCGACGCAAAACCCACCAAATCGCTCAAATTCGCCATTTAGAGCCACAGAGACGACAATACACAGCAAGTGAGGTAGGTTTACATTTATTTTGAGTTTTAACTCAGACATTTCATGATTTAAGTTTACGATAATAAGACTCTTCAATATTCTCCCATACATTCCTTTATATTTTGAATAAACAACCAGACTCATCGCTTGTCTGGGCCCCCTGTGCTTATTTCAATACGTGTAATCATGACCATCTGCAAGATTCACAAATATTAGTCACAACACTCCTACCTGGTTTTCTACCTCTTTCTTCAGTTCCTCGAGCTCGGCTCTGTGAAGTTCTTTTAACGAGGCAATAATTTCTTGTAACTCTTTAATTCCTGCATTGCCCTCTTGGCACTTGTTTGGAGGTGCCGTGTCCGAAAAAGTCGCTTTCTCTCTGTGGTAATCAGAGAGACCTGGTGATCCTGTAGAAGCACCTATGGGAGAAGTGTTTGGTGTCCCTGTGGATATATACTCTTTGTCCTTTTTGATAATGGTAGTGTTTTTTGCTTTGCGTAGTTCATCTAGGCGCTTCTTTAGATCTGCAACTTGCTGCTCAAGCTGAAATGGGAGAAATATTTTTTTTAAAGCTGGTTGAGTGAAGTAAATAAATGTGTTTAGTTCTTGGAACAGGTAGGTAGTAAATGCAGACATTAATTTTTTCATACCATTTCTTTGAGTAAAATGCAAGAAATTATATTTCCAAGCTTCTGGTTTTTTAAATTCTTCTGGGGGAGCATACTCCCAGACCCTCTCTAAAGGGAAAGTGGCCTAACGACCCTTTTTTCCAGGCACAGCCACTTATTAAACAATAGGAGGCTGCTTAATGATATGGAAAAAATTATTAACATTCCTCAGACAATGTCATCTGTAGATTAGTGTACCCCTCTTCTCCTTTCTCAAAAAATGCAAAACACGATGCTGACAAAACTTCATTAATATTCATGGGAAAAAAATGGGATCAGACAAAAAGTCCGGATGATTTAAAAGTCCGGATAATCGATGCCTGGATAATCGAGGTTTGACTGTACTGAATAAAACAGTCTGCTTCTGGACTGACTTCCAGAATCTTTTGCAAGGAAAGAGATCTTCCATGTGTGAAGGCCTAATTAAAGACTGAAGCAGTTTAAATTTGTAAGCATGTTTTTTAATCAGGAGCCTTATGGGATGTATCTTATTGATAATCAAGCCATATTAAAAGATTAAGATCATAAAATACAATAAATGAAAAAATAGTAATTGATAAATTGCATAATTTACTGTGATTATTTCATATGACTAACAGCCTTCACAGTACAGGGGATGTCTGACCGCCGCCTGGTTAGCTCAATTGGGAGAGCGCCGGACTGCTGTGCGGGAGGTCGAGAGTTCAATACCGGCCGGACCAACACTCAGGGTCTTAAAAAAATTAACTGAGAAGAATATGCTTCCTTTCTTTAACATCAAGAAATGGTTAGATATTCTAGTCTTCTCGGATAGGGACGAATAAATGGAGGTCCCGTCTCCTGCAGGGTTAGGGGCAGGAGACGTTAATTTCCCACGCACGAGATTACTGTGTGATGGATGTCCTCCCCTGGGGTGGGATGGGTGGGTAACAGGACCCCCGTTGATACCAGTGTTTACTACACTGAAGGGGCTATCCTGTATAAATATAGATGTCTGTCTGTCTGTCTGTCTGCTTGGCTGTCAAATGGGGTAAAGGGAGTAACTTTACAAAGAAATTGTGGTGCTGCATTGGTGAGAGTAACAAGGTAATTTGGTTTTATCAACTAAGTTTAAATTGTAAATTGGCCACCATAAAGAGTTACAAAGCTGACGTATTGAGTGTTAGCCCTTTGTCATTTGAAGTGAATGGGGTAGATAAGAGAGGCCACCACTTTCACTCTTTCACTCCCAAGATCCCCCTAGTAACTCTCATTACTGTGTGCTATACAATCCTTATATAATTCTCATCACTTGTCTGTATAATACTGCATTGTTATTGTAAGGAGAAATTCTGTCTTGGTCACTCATGGGAGTTAGAGGGTATTACAGATTCTTGATGAAGGGCAGAATGTACAGATTCTCTTTGGTATTAAGCTCCAGTTATAATACACTGTAATTTCAAATGGATAGTATGGTTGCAGTAGCAGCTTGCCAATTCCTTTGACCTAATTACAGTCAACATTGTACCAGAATTAAAAAAAAAACAACAGGAGTGGCATTTACAACCTTTAAATGCTAAATTTTTATGCATTTTGGAAACTCTGTTATAGACTTGGCATATTTAGCAGAGTTTGGTAAATTATTCCGGTCATGTGAAACCCCCGTATGAAAATGAATCATGTTAAAAGCTTACAGCCACCTTCAGATCCTTTGAAAGATCTGAGATTCTTCTCTTGCTGAATTCAAGATAAGCATCAAACCTGGTACTCAATGCTAACATTGCACCAGAATTAAAACTTGAACTCCCAAGCATGATCCTCAATTTATTTCTTCCCATGATTGCAATACATGACTATCTAAGAAGGTTAGGAGAATATTCAGGCCTATCAGCTGTAGGATGTTATCTTGGTGTTGATTAAACCAAATTCTTTTGTTTACTTTGCAAGGAAATGTTTGACATTCAGGTGACAGAGTTTCTAATTGGATCTTGGGGGTCTACACAACTTTGGAGTTTGGGAATTCATGTCCTTTTTCATATTAGGTAACTAAAGGTTTGGTGAAGTATGTTATTTGTTGAATGATATGGATCTTTGACCATTAGCCATTCAAGCCTCTGGCTATGGCTAAACAGTTGTAAAAAGAGCCAGGAAGACGATGAAATAAATTGTATTGTATTGTACTGCAGAGAAGCCGGTGAAATTCTTGACTTCTTTCTTCAACCAACAACGTAAGGAATAAGAGATTTCGAGAATGATGCGCTTTCTAAATGTGTAAAACCAGACTAACTTAACTTGCTGGTCAAAAGATCACGGAAGCCAGAGTTGAAAGATCCCAAAGTCTGCAGAAGTTTACAAAAAGCTCACCTCTTTAATTCTCGTCTGAGAAAAATGATCCCCAACAACTCCTTCACTTGATTTGCGAGCAGGGCTTGTCACAGAAATCTTCTTGCTCCTAGCGGTAGAGGAAGATGTCTTCTTTGTTGACATAGTCACTGAAACTTTCGACAAGAAATCCTGGTTAAATCATTCTGTAACTGGTTGTCACGCTTTCCTCTCCGTCATATGTTGTGTTTGTTGACAGAGGTCTGGGACAAAAATTCTTTATCAGGCGTGGATACTTAGCAGTGGCCATTTTGAATTTCATGAGAAAGAAGGCCAAAAGTTCTTGATCTAATTATTTGCGATTTGAGGGCGATTGAAGGAGAGAAATGCCGCTGAATATACTTCGAGGACTCTTCAGAGGTGCAACGCGTCGTGTAATGACAGGAAAGATGGGAAACAAGAATTTTTACAAAGGTACTTTACCTCACTTAACTAAACCGAGAGCCCAGCAAGCCTGTGATCACTAGTACTGGTTTGATTATGAGATGTTGCTGCTGGTCATGCAATAATGTAACGCGGCATTAAATGTAGAGCTATGATTTTTTAGTTACCCGAAGCACTTATGTACCGAAGTTCACTGTAATTAAAAAAAAAATATTTTTACCCTTTCATTTCCAGGATCAAATTGGCGATTCTCCTTAATGTCTGCCATTCAATTCTTAAGTTGTTAGTTGGGAGAAGTTGGTATTGGGTGACAGCAGTAGGAGGCAGGCACCCTCACCACTGCATCATCCCCTTCAGGGCTCCCCTTCCTGGGGCGGATCCAGGGGTGGTTCGGTCAAACCCCCTAAATTTTCCCTCAAAGTGCTAGAAATCATGTTTCCTAAGACCTAATTTTTAAATCTCCCGGGGGAGCATGCCCTCAGACAATTATCCAAACCCCCCTTTACTAAATCTTGGATCCACTCCAGCCTTCAATGACAGAGATGAAAATTTCATTCTGCAGCCAATCTCTCCTATAACACTCTTAAGTAGACATGAAAATACAATCATATCAGTTGTGCAGTACACAGAAATTATGCACACATGGCATTATGGCTATACTTGAATTCTCCTTTTTTATAATGATAAAGCCGTCGATCTTGAAGTCTCCATCATCTATTGCAGGTCGAGGTGTCAGAAACCCTGGATTTCACACAAGAAGAGGTAACCCAACTGCTTGTATTCATGGGCCTATGTTAATAATAAAGATCTAGTTAAATTTGATGATGTAGGAAGTGGTTGCCCAATCTTCCAAGCCAGTGGCCCATATTAAAAACACTAGACAAATAAATTTTTTAGAAAAATATACTATCTAAACAAAAAAATTAATAATCAAGAAACTATACCTGTGAATAATGTTAAAACCTTTAATACGATTATCACTACTATTATTTATTATTTATTTTTATTTGCTCATTTATTTATTTATTTCATTGTTGTGTGTGTGTGTGCGTGTGTGTGTGTGTGTGTGTGTGTGTGTGTGTGTGTGTGTGTGTGTGTGTGTATGTGTGAGAGCCTACACAGTGTCTGTTTAGGTAGCCCGCCTAGAATAGCTTTGCTAACTGCGGGCTACAAAAGCCTTTATTTCTTTCATTTTAAAAAAAAAAGTCAATGTTGTTGTTGTTGTTAAAAAAATAGTCATAATCAAGAAACTCTATATATAAACATATCAAAGGACTATTTACCTAAAAAACTAACAATTAAAAAAGTTTGATCATTTAAAAAATAAAGCCTAATCTTTGAAGAACAGGAGTGGCATCTACAACCTTTATGCATTTCTGGAACCCTGTTATTGACCACTTTCATAAATGGCTGCCGGATTAATATTCTTTTGTTTAGATTTAAATTAGCCTTTCTGGCCTCGCTTCAGATAATGTATTCTTTTGAATTTTGTACTGGAGTACGAGGCCAGAAAAGCTAATTTAAATTTAAACAAAAGAATATTAATCTGGCAGCCATTTATGAAAGTGGTCTATAGACTTGGCATATTTGGCAGAGTTTGGAAAATTATTCCAGTAATATGAAACCCCATATGAAAATGAATCATGTTAAAAAAACTTAGTATTGTATGGAACTTGTTCAAGATTATAACTACTATCCCTTAAATTATGTTGTTTCCTTGGCCTTTGAGGGAGATGGTTGGTGTGCTAGACTCTGGGTTGAGGGGTCTGGGTTCTAGAGCTTGCTGGGCCAATGTGTTGTGTTCTTGGGCAAAAAGCTTTACTCTTGCAGCGCCTCTCTCCATGCAAGAGTAGAAATGGGTACCAGTAAATTAAGGGGGGGAGCCTGATAAAATGCTGGGAGGGTAACTGTGATGGACTAGCATCTCATCCAGGGGGGAGTAGTTACACTTCTAGTTGCTTCATGCTATGGTAACCAGGATAAGCTTTGGCTTGGATGATGGCACTGTGAGAGAAAAAGAGAAAAGAAAAAGAGAAAAAAAAAAAGAAAAAAAAAAGAGAAAAGAGTCACTAGGTGTAAAGTCTCACTTGGTGTACAAGTCCGTCAATGGTCTCTTTCCATCATATGTTTCTGATCTACTCAAGATCAAGTTATCATCGAGATCTTTACATTCTAGCTCTGTGGACTATCTTGTGCAACCTGTGTCAAAGACCTACGGGGACAGAGCTTTTTCTGTGTGCGCACCTAAGTTGTGGAACAGTATTCCTTTTTCAATTTGTAAATCTAGCTCCATAACTATTTTTAAAAAGAACATCAAGACTTTTCTCTTTTCAAAATTTGTAACTAGTAATACTCTTCTGTTTGATTGAATTTTATTTATATGCATTAGGTTATTTTATTATTTTATAGAATTGTAAAGTGCCACGAGAAGCTTTTGATGTGTGCGCCATATAAATATTATTATTATTATTATTATTATGAAGAGGCCTTTTTTTTTCTTTTCTCTTTCTTTTAAAAAAATTGCTTGCAAAATCTCAAGAATTTGTTAATTTTAAAAAGTTTCTTCAACTCTCTTTATATCTGATCTGACCTAAATACTGAACTCACCTATGGCATCTACTTGTTTTATATGATAAAAAAGCAAAATGCTGTTAGATTATATTGACTGATCGTAAGTAAGAACCAATCAAAATGGTTCATAATTTACTGTATTAAATAATCTATAAATTATTGCAAAATGGTTCATTAATAATGAGTAAAGGTAGGTAAAGCCTACACGTGAGCCATGTGGCTCGTCAGGCCGGCGCTTAACTCCAGTTTCCATAACATGAAGCGACTTGGGGTATTTCTACCCCCCTTGGATGGGATGCTAATCCATCGCCGGGTTACCCCCAGCATTAAATTTGCTGGTACCCATTTAATACACCTGGGTGGAGAGAGGCCCTGGGAGAGTAAACTGTCTTGCTTAAGAACACAACACAATGTCCCCAGCTGGGCTTGAACCCGGACCACTTGATCCGGAGTCAAGCGCACCAACCATAAGGCCACTGTGCCTTCAATTAATGATGAGTACTGTCGACTAAAATGGGTCTCTTCTCTCTCTTTCGGTGCAGCTGGTTACATCATCGCTCAAAGAAAAGTTCCACAGTTTGTTGTTCCAGACCTGACAGGCTTTGAGGTAACATTTGAAGTTAACCTTAACCTTTAACTCCCATGGGTGACCCAAGACAGAGTTTCTCCCAACAATATGAACACAATACCAAGCTGACAAGTGATGAGAATAAAAAAAAAACATCAACTAGGAGATTATTTGTTGATCCAAATTCTCAAAACTTACATCATGAGGATTACTAATCGTTAGGTTGTACGTTCGACTCCTATTTTGACTACCTTAGTTCATTTTCTCTGAGTATGCCTGTGTCATTTACTGAATAATATCTTCTTTCATCATAAGAATTCTTTGGCAGACAGTAGGGGGAATTGAATTGTTTAATTTTGGACCACTAATTTTTTACAGACTTTGCTTACCAGTTGTATCCTCGCTTAAACTTACAGTTGGCTAACAGAGCTGACTAAGGTTTACAGATGTCTCAAACTCTTATGTGAATCTACAGCAACAGTACATGGCACAAAATTTTTTATATAATTTAAGCGCTAACATCCTCTATCCATGTAATAATAATAATAATAATAATAATAATAATAATAATAATAACTTTATTTATCCTGGTAAGAAACCGGTCAGTCGATGTAAACCTTTTTGAAGAAAATTTTATGCATACAACTGTTGCTGGGGACTTCGCAGCCTAGATATCAACATAATTGTGGGAAAACCTGCCCAACGTACATTTTTGTATTAAACTACCAAAGGTTGCTGCTAAATTTTAGCAAGTATTCACGCCTGAAATTATGGTCTTTAAGAGATGTTATGCACCGCAAATCTTTCAACTTGTTTCCTCAAGGAAAAACGTGTCAGTTTTCTGACGAATCCGAAATATTTGGACCTTAACCCAGACCGTCATGAAAGAAACATCAAGGGGTGGACTTGTTCTATTTGTTGGGCGGAACCCGACGTGATGGAGGCGAAGTGGTCGAGGGCGAACTCGTTGTGGGGCGAAACCTCCATAAATTGACCACTCACTAGCGATTGTTTCATACCGATGCGTCAGTAGCGCGAGAGCTTTCGCGTGATATGCCACCCTCTTTCTTGCGCGCGTGTTTCTTCTGACCTCGTGAGTTCCTGTCTCACAAACCACAGCACCAAGACCACCAAAAGACATTTTTAAAACTCTACAGTTTTAACAGACTTGTTGTGTATTTCTCTTTGCTTTCTTCACCAGTTAAAACCGTACGTTTCGATGAAGGCACCGAAAACTTCATCACCGGAGTTAACAGCTGAAGATCTTTTAAAAAATATCAAGGAGAACATCCATCTAATTAAATACAGAGAAATTCCATGAATAACCTCTACGAGCGGTCCTTGCTCTTCACACAGTTCGTTGCGCGAGTAAAGAAAAAGGTACAAAAGCAGCGAAAAGAGAAACTGATGTTAACGGGCCGCGGGAAACTCTATAAGCCTCACCCTTAGGGCTTCGCGCGGCGCGACGGACTTCGCCGGAAAGGAAGACTGCTCGTTGCCCACTGTGAATACAAATAGACTTACTTACCACCTTTTCTCACGTTCTTACTGCGAGTTCAAGAACTGAAGTCAGGCAAAGAACTGGGAAGCCGGCAACAATTCAAGCCAGACGCAATGGAAGTTCGTGAACTTTGGACAAGGACCCTTTTGCGAGAAAATGGGGATTCTCACAGCTTGTAAAAATTAAGACGGAAAAAGTTTTGGAAATTTGCCAGTCATGTTACTCACGTTATCTTTTTCTAGTTTTTTTGGGCTGGGAAATGTTTCGGAAATATAAGATAGATTCTTAATAAAGAAAGAGAAAATCCCCGTAAATTAAGCCGCTTTTCGTTCTTTGCCGTAACACTCTCTCAAGAGCGGACATCTACCCTATTTTTCTTTGGTCTCCCCTCATGGGAATAGTTTGCGTAGGCGAGCAGTTCTACTAACGGACGCTTTTTGTAATTCCCGAGGGTGCCCGCTTACGAGAGAGTTAACTATATTATTAGCATTATCATTATTCTAACTAGAATAAGAAAGATGGTAGGTTTTGAGCTCGGTAAAGAAATAGACAAAGATGTTTATCGTCTTGCCACGAGCGTGGGACAAAGAAAATCGACACTGCCGATTCTAGCCATATACAGCACGCAAGTCGTCTATGAACTTCGTAATGAGGCTTGCTCGCCTTAAGAGTCTCAGTGGAGCATCGGAACTTGGAATCTGAATGTCTGAGGCTTGATTCCTTATGGGGACTCAGTTGTTTTTTTTTTTTGTCCCACGCTCGTGACAAGACATAAAAACATAAAACATCTTTTTCTATTGTTATTATTATTATTAATATTATTATTATTATTGTTAATGCAGTCTTCATTGTGTATTCATCATCAGCGAATATCCTTTTGTTGGATGGGTTTCTATGGTAACCAGAGTGGTGAAGACATGACGCAGGCATATTGTTTATTTCTTCATTTTACAGTTCATGTCGATTTCAAGTTTTTGGGCGTTACCAGAGGAAAGCTTTTTTATCGTTTAAGTAGCTTTCAAGATTGATTTCTGTACTTTATTTTCATTATTTCAATTTCCTCGATTCACCGATGGTATGCATTTGAGGACGATCACCGAAGAGGATTTGGATTGGAATGCAATAACTGGGAAAATCACACTATGGTAGGTGCTAAATTAAACAGGAACCTCTCTGTTTTTTCTTTCAGACTGAGGAAGTGTTCGAATTTTAGGAAGTGTTCGAATTTCAGACTGAGGAAGTGTTCGAATTCGTGCCGAATTTTACGCCTGAACTCGCTTCAGTAATGATCCAACGATCTTTGGCTAGCCTGCTTGTCGCTGAATGTCGCTCTCGCGAGGAACGACTTCGCGACAATTAAATGTAATACTTTTTTGTACTGAATTTAACAAAAGAGTTACAATTGGTTCAGAGGTAATTAACATTTGCCGTTCGGTCATCTCTCTGCTGTCGCTTCCAGAAAAAAAAATTCTCAATTTTCCCGGACAAAACTGTTTGAGCTGTCCTTTTAACGTATCCAAAGTTTAGCGAGGGTTCTACAAAGCTCTTTGGAAATTTTTTTTCTTTTGCTGGAATAAATTTTTGAGATTCAAGAAAAATCTGCGAACTTCTTCCTAAATTCTATTTAGGCAGCGGAACATTAATGTGCCAGAATTTCAGCAAATGATTTCAACTTTAATTACTAATATTAGATGAGTTACAATACATTTTGCTTGTGAAAAACATTTCACAGGATTCTACCGCATCTCAAAACCTTTACTTCTCTTGGACTGGAAAAAAAATTAACCATGATATCGGCATTCTAGCGTTTCCTACATTTTTTGTCGCATCTATCATACGTTTATCTATTCATTTCTATCTTTATTTATTCATTCACTTTTCAAATACACCCGATTTTCATGGACATTTGCGTTTATTAGGCACGAAGGGGTGACATCGATTGAGACGCACAGGCGAAGTCAAATGTTCTCTGCCCTAACTTTGATTGGCTCGTTGTGATTCGAACGTAAACGTAAGGTTACATAAGGTTTAGTTAGCTACATAAAGTTAAGTTAACTACAAACGTCAGTATTGATATATGACGTCAATTTTATTGCTTTATGACGTCATTTACGCTCAAGGAACATGTAAACATTACCATCTCGTGGGCCGCTTGGAAAAGTTATCCCTATTTCGTTAGCATTCGCCACTGGCATTGCTGAAACTTATATACAAGATACGTGACAAGCTTTGATTTGTATTCCCCCTGCAAACTTCATGGGGGGTGACAAACTCTGTTTAAGCAATACTAGGTCTTAACTTAAGTCGTCCCGGAAATTTGGATCATCTTCCCGAATTTTTGCGATACTTTTCTGGAAATTTTTAGAATTTCCAGCATATATTCTTACTTGAGCGCGTCTTAGCCAAGCTACATATCCTTCAAACTTGGTGAATACAATCTTCTGCTCAGTGTTTTAACATTGCGATTCAGAAATTACGTAAAATTCGATTTTGGGAAAAGTTATTTGCCATGGGATTCCCATAAAAGCACTGTGATTTCTGACCGCTTTGCCTACCCGTCAAGATGGCGCCGTAAATCGTGATAAGGCCTATTATCAGCAACGTTTTGCAACCTAATTGTTTTTTCTGAGAAGATTTTCTGAGAATTTTATAAGAACTGACGCAGAGCTAATTTATAAAATGCGAACTTTTACCAAGAGCCTTTACTCCGATGTCTTTGAGGTCCGTCTTTAGAGTTCCATCTTTTAGCGACGAAAGCAGAGTACTCCCACGCACTTTATTTTTCCTGAAACATCCACAATGTTCCTCCAACACGTTTTGCGTTAGCCGGGCGCATATATCCTCGACTTCCCATTTCTCAAATGACTTCCCACCTGATACAAAAAGCGAAAACAGTACTTTTGCTAAGAATTACAACAGTAATACACGGAAAGTTGGAAAGCATCCGGATAACATTAGGATATTTACTTCAAACTGTTTTACTTACATTTTATTGGTCGTGCCATGGTCGCTATAGCCTAAGCAGGCCCGTAGGCTGGTTTTTTCCTGGTGGTTTTTTTTTTCGCTTAAAACGGACCTTTAAATGTTAAACTTAACGTTGTTGCAGAAGATTTTCCAGTTGAAGTCGATGGGGGTGTAGCCGAGCATAACGGTCTACTACTGCCGTGTCCAAGTCCACAGGGGTAATGTAGGGAATGTGCAAAAGCGCAAGATGGGACAAGCGATCTTTTCCCATCGATGCACGCATGTAGTTATTCAGTCGTCGCAATGTGCTTGCAATTCGTTCGCATTCGCACGATGTGACTGGAATTGTGCGGGAAATTTGGAGAAGAATGCTAATATTTGGAAAGAGGGCAGCATCACAATCTTTGATTGCCACAGCAGGTGAAGCTGGCCTTAACTGCGGTCCCATTGCTAAGTATCGACTTCTCCACCGCGTAAGTTCCATTTCGAGCAACTCGGGGGACGGGAGATCATCAGTGTAAGTGTTAACAGCTGTATTGAGGTTGACATTTCTTGAACAGAGAACACTTGGAACGAGGCCAAGTAGTGATCTGGCAACTTTTGCTGAATGCGAAAACTGCTCTTCGATACACATGATAATGTGATCAAGTAAAGGAATTGCCACGTTTCTTTGGAAATACTCTCTAGGAGTTTGGGCCTCAGCATTTGGGCGATGCTGTTGTCTTGATGTCAATCACCTTCTCAGTGATTCAAAGGTGATTCAAAGGCTTCTTATTATAAAATTATAGTCTATTCTTTCCTTGCTACAGTCGTCACATTTGCAGGAATAGTGTCACGTTTTCACAACTAAGGTTTCCGTAATACTTTTTGTACTTGCGAGACATGTTTTAAGCGGGTCAAATTATTTGTGAGTAGGCCACTGAGCGGACCTTTCCAGGCAGTGGGGGGGGGGGGGGGGCTCGTCCGAACCCCCCTAGCCTACGGGTCTGCTAGGTTTGCTCTTTTCGCCTATAGAATCCAAACTTGTTTCTTAAATATACCTCACTGATGCTTACAAAGCGAGGAATAAGTTAAAACCGTCGCTAACCATACACGGAACCATGTTTGATGGGTTTATACCTGAAACGGATCTGGACGTGACTGCTGTGAAGGTTGCACTTGGCTAAATGGAGTGTGGAACCCAACTGTGTGCCCACCCAGTAGGGTGCGTTTCTGATTGGTTTGTGTAAACCACAAGCCGCGGCGCTGCACTCGCTGTTTGAATGTTTTCATTTACAGAAGATTTCATGCCTAACTTACCGAGTTTAACGTAAATAAAAACGTGAAATAAAAATTCCTTCGATGTCCCGATTTTTTTCTGCAAAGTCCCGAAATTATCGCGTGTTTCCCGGTAAAATTTCCAAGTGTCCCGATTCCCGCAGAAATCTCCAGATTCCCGGAACAATTTTGGCTTTGTCCCGAAACAGCGTTTGTTAGAGTTGTCACCCCCCGTAAACTTCATCGAAAAAAATTGCGCAGGTAATTTTTGACTTTTTCCTTCCGGTCTTAGTCGATGTGCTCGGAGATGAGCAAGGAGAACTGGGTTTAGTGGATGAAATCGAGGCAAGTAAAACTTCCTTTTTCCTAAATGCAATACCGCTGTCAACGGATAACAAAACTTCTGCGTTGAAGGCATCCGAGGTGCTCCGACTCCTACCGAAGTATTCCCGAAGAATTTCGAAGTCGTCGCAATCCAGAGCGGCACCTAAGAGACTCCAATATGAAAGTTCCAAACGACAGCTGTTTATTTAACAAGCACAGCAGCATGAAAACAAAAATAGACATCACCGTAATTACTTTACGCGCGATCTGGTGTTTTTCCGTTTTTTGAGGAAAGGGAAAAGGTAAAGTGGCGGCAAAAAAATTATCCGCGAAGGTTGCTCTTGTCAAATGCTATTTTCAATTGGAGTGAGTCCCCTTCGACGGCCGCGAGAAACTGATTGAGGAGGCTATGTGTTTGCTTGGAAATGAGCTCAAATTGTATTTTCCTTATGGTCGAAAGGATTCCTGTTAAAAGCCTTCAAGCAGGTGAATGCGATTTACCCTTAATTGCATCTCTGTAAACACGAAAAATTACGTCTCTGCCTGTCTAAACGAACAATGGCGTTTAACATTTTCGCAGAATTTTAAGCCCAGAAATGCAATTCGACCCGTTTTTTTTCTTTGGAACTTCTCACAAATACCGCAAAATGTACAGAACACATATTTGTACATATTCCTAAGAGAATGACCTCTTATGAACTGTGTAATTCGATTTAGGTCTCATGAATACCATTTTTTTTTTTTTTTGGAATTTTCATCTTTTATCGCTTTATGACAGCTAATGCTTCACGCATACCGCTGATGTTCAAAATTCAGATCGGCGGCCCAGTAGTTAGCCCCGATGAAATCTGAAGTTTGTAATGTGGGCATTTTTATTCTTGTGTTTTCATACGAAGAACAAACGCTTGATTGCAGAAATTTAAAAACTCTGAATTCAACTCTGAATTATTCATTCGGTGGGTGAGGAGGATGTCAAAAAAATGGGTTTTGTGCAACCATTTATTTAAGCACCATAATTGCCAGGAGGCTAACGTCATACAGATTCGTTTCTTTGTTGTAAGTGGGTGGTAAACAATCTTGCAATAATTTCTAGCCAAAACGCATCGTTTAATTATTCTCAATATTCTGTACATCTGGATAATATTCGCGGCTGCTGAATTACGAGTAACTCATAGCTGTATCGGTCATAACAAGCTCACTCGCAAAGGGGAGAAGAAATAAGATTTCTTTCTGTAGAAGTGAAGCAACTTGAAGTACGAAGCGATTGCAGTATGCAAGGGTTTGGCGATTTTGGAGATCTATATCGCACTAAACGGTAAGTGAGCGAGCTTTTATTCCTATCTGTACATTTGCAGGATATTGCCATGGATTTCTTCTCGTCCCGACTTACGAGAAACGCTTGATTTAAGTAAAACACATGATTTACCATTGATTTTCATTTTAATTATTTTATGCTTTGTATGCAAGATGTTTTAGTCGCAACAAAGCTGAAAGGGTAGAACAATCGTTACATGAAATTTAATTTTTGTTTTTAGATCGATTCAATTTAGAATGAAGAATTGATCGAGCTAGAGACATTAACGGGCTTTATCTGAGATAAGTAAGCCGAATTGACGCACGTATACGTTCGTGTAGAAAGTTCTGCCGAAGAGTTCCAGAGAGAATTGTGATCTTGAGGTAAAATTGATTGCACATTTTATTTCTGACAAATTAATCGTTCCGTTGAATATTCATGCGGAAATTCCGTCTTTTTTGTTCTCTTTTTCGATTGAATGACTTTCAGTCGAGTTTACTGTACTTTTTGCATATTCCTGGCTCATAGTTTGTCGGCACGTTTACTGACTAAAAGGCCGGTGTACATAGCAAGTAGGACATGAAGTCCTGAAATTCAGATCTAATTGAAAACTTGATGAGTGCCGGAGAAAATTGTAGTATTTTATCTAACTCAGCTGTATTTACAACAGCGTATTTTTTTGTCCCTTCATGATAAGCGGTTCAAATTTTTATTTTAAAGTTTTATCTGAGAGGTAAATGCCATTTTATCGATCGAGAAGTAGAAAAAAAAAATCAAAATTGTTTGGTAAGAAATATGACACAGCGGATATTCACATCCGATATGTGAGGGTCATGCATTAAATGACTTATTCAACATTCACGTGGGCAGCAAATATTGATGATGGTTTTCAAGTACAATATAATTTGATTTCTCATTTTTTTATGAGAGAATTCTACTTGCTGGCTGTCCATTTATCTCGCTGTCACGAGTTTTAGGTGCTTTAGAACTGCTTGAAATAATAATAATAAAAAAATACTTTCAAATGCATTAATAGAAAGTTTTTATCCTCTCTTACATAAAAAAATGATATCATGATAGAAGTTTCTCCATCCATGTTAGCCATACTTTCGACGAGGAAAGTTTTACGCTCGTATTGCGCGTATCGCTAAAACGCTGATGTTATTCGAGGCTCTGCATTTGAAAGAAGTTGAAAATTGAGAAACATTAAAAATAATTAATTTTTCCCCCTCCCTTTTTTACAATAATAGTAAAAAAAAAAAAAAAAAAAAAAGATAACTCCTCAGAAATACTCTTGCCCAGTCCCTGGGTAGAAAGCATTTAACCGGTTATTGTAGTAAACAAATATCTGGCTGGTTAGCTCGTGTTGTAGAGCGCCGAACTGCCGCGCGTGAGGTCGAGGGTTCGAGCCCCAGACCAGAACAACACTCAGTGTCTTAAAGTGACTGAGGAGAATCGAATGCACTGCCTTTGCAACCTATCTGCTAATGTTTGGACGTTCTAATCGATAAGGGCATTATCCATCTATCCCTCCTAGACGCAGCTTAAAGAACAATGCGCGATGACGGTATTGAGACGAATGCTTCCATCACTACGGCATAACCAATTTGAAGCAAAAAATGGAAATTAAATCCAGCTGAGTTGAAGTAAAGACACTTCGGATACGAAAATGTATCTGCCGAGTCTTGAACGCAAGGGTCAACAAGTCATAGGTCGTGCTCTTGACCATATTGCGAACAAAATAGAAATTTCATTTGATGGACGCATGCTTATAGTATTGCATTTTGCTTTCAAATGTTTTTTGTAGTGACGGAATTTTGCTTATCCTACTTGCAAGCCCTAATTGGCAGGTTGGAATTCAACAGCGTGTGAGGGTTTAAATCAAAGCGAATGAACAATACTTTTGTGTCGTTCTGCAAAACTTAAGTTATTTCAAAGAAACCTAGATGATAATGAACGTCAGACCAATTTGATAAAAGCTACCGAGCTAAACCTGAGTAAAATAATTATTTTTATCTTTTCTCTCTTTAACATTAATGATTTCTCCTCTGCAACAAAACTCTATCTTTTGTCAGCCGAATAAAAACTACGGAGCTATTGATCTTACATAGCGGTCTCAGTGTTGACCCTTCCCGCTCTAACATCAGTATGCATATTCTCCATACTGTTCTCTATACATTTCCTAAGCTGCTGGCAAGGAGAATTTATTTAACAATCAAGAACTTCTTTATTTGGAGATCATTTCCGTATTTTCGTGACTTTAATGCGTGATCCAGGGATGATATTGTAAGGAGAAATTACATATTGGTCATAAACGCTTGTGTATTACTAGTCAATGAAAGATAAAGAACTAGTAAATGAATCTTGCAGATTTATATTGTACACACGCTTCATAATGCTACAGTTGCAGAAGTGCTGTCGTTTTCCTGTTAATCTTTGCTGATAAAACTCTAGCCTGTAACCCTAATATTACTTTCATACGAAATGACCCTTTGATTTTATATTCTTTTCACCGGCATTTTATCCTTTATCTTTGGGTAAGGAAACCTAGACATAGTAACGATCCAAATTTATGCATGTTGCTAAGAAGAATATCTACATTATTTTGATAATTTGAATCAATATTTTATAAATTATTACAGTGAAATTTGACTCAAATTATATTGGAGGAGAACAATCTTGTAACCGATTAAACAAACCGTTGCCATGGTCGTTTCAATGGAAGAAATGCAAAGAAAAATATTTAGGGGTAGGAAATCTACCGAAATTAGAAATAAGCAATTTCTAAAAAAAAGACAAATTTCTAAGTTGAAGACAACCTTAACGATATTATTGTATAAAACCTCTTCTGCAAGAAATCTCAAATTACTTCTACAACTCAACTGTTACTTTCAAGACTTTCAGTGCCATTCATTTTAGCGAGTTAAAATTCCACTAAAAGTTGAACCGTTCGTTACCTTCCAAATCATGAATGATTTGTTATTGCCACGGCAACTCTGTAAACACTGTCTAAGCACTCAAGTGTTAAGAGCCAAGGCTCTCAATGACCTCTTAACTATTCTCATTGGGCCCTAGCTACTTTGACCACAAACACAGATTGCATAATATATACACTGGTGGTGATATGGGAAGAATTTTGGAGAATTTAAACCAATTCCGAAAATTTAAGGTGGTCACTTTGAATCGCACCGCTTCAGAAACAAAATTGTCCCTTTTTTGCACTCGGCCAGACAACTGCCATTTTGAAATAAATTCTATAAAAGTAATGTGCATAATTTGAAATTGGAACAGGAAACGTCAAGTTTCGTTGAGAATGGCTCAGATCAAGGTTGACCTAATATACTTCGGTTTCAATTCAAACAACAGGTTGGAAAAACTGCCACTATATAACAAATTACACCGCTAATATTCGCATTTTAAAACTAGACAAACCAAAAGGCCAGTGTGCGCTATCACGCACGATTTCGTTGTCTTGTTTCAGTCCTCGCTATGGCAATTTCAAAACAAATAGTTTGGGAAAAGTGAGGCACGCGCAATACTGACGCGGACAAACGATAGCAATCTGTGAATTGTTAGGAAAAGTGGTCGGCTATTGTACGGCATTTCCGAAACCAAGTGGCCTTAACAGAACCGCAGAACGCTGGGGCAGAACGCTGAGCTAGTCTCTATTTGTCTGCCATATACAGATTCATCAAACGTAAGTGAAAAGGAGATTTTTTATATTCTGACTTATAGCCGGAGAGCTTTAGAAATGAATAGTAACAAGCATGGCAAGTTTACAGCCTTTCATGCGTAACATTCCATTCGCAATAAATACGGATTTGAAAGCAAATCAAAGCACTCTAGACCAAGGGCATTGTGTTGACCTCCGGAAATAGATCTTTCGCCTTCACTAGGGGAGAATGCAGAGTGGGAGTCATGGGTTAAGGAATCCACAGATATACCAGATATTTAGCTCTTAAAGTAAGTCAATAAGAAGCTTATTTCACAAACATCGTTTCTTGTGTTAATACGACAATATTGTTCGAGCAATATCATTTTATAATTTGAATGTGTTGTAAATTAAACTTGCTAACCATAAAAGCCGTAAAAGGCGAAAAAAGAAAAAAAAGGTTTTTGTTCGAATTCAATTTTTACATGTCTTTGACTTCGGTGGCGAAACAAAATTATGATCCAATCAAAGCGTCGTGAGAACAAACTATGCTCCGCCTGAGCTGGTAATCACGAACGATAGAAAGGACTTAAATATTGCAAACTATATTTTGAATTTCAATTAAGCTTGACTTTGAACGACTTTAAAGATGATACTGCCAACAAAGCAGCGACTTAATCGGAACGCTAAGTAATTCAGAACCATACGATTCAATAACGCGCCAAAAGTCACTCGCAACACTGCAACTTTTCGAATTTAGGCACAAAAAATGTGATTTGAGATGTTTCTGTGACTTTAGCGTGACTTTCAAAGTTAGTATTTTTGACAGAGGCTGACTTCGGTGTGACTTCGGCTGACCTCGTTTTCAGGGCCTTTTCCCTTTTCCCCCAGCTAAGGAAAAAGGCCCTGGGAACAAGGTTGGTCCATTGAGGCCGGGCCCAAATTTGACTTTAGATGTTTCTGTGACTTTGACTTTTATTGCTGGTAATTTTGATTTTAACTTCGATGTCAATTTTAAGTTTTAAACTCTGTCTTAGAAAATGATATGCATTCGTTAAGGCGGGGGTGAGTACAATTTAATTTATTTTGGCAAAAACATGACCTGAGATGCTTTTGTGACTTTTTGACTTTCATTGGTGCGGTGGTAATTTTGGCAGAGAACGAATTTGAATTCGAGGTCAACTTTTTAACCTCCATCATGGACGACGATGCACACTCGTTAATTTAGGCTCCAATTTGACTTGAGATATTTCTGTGACTTTGAGACTTTGACTTTCATTACTGATAATTTTGACTTTGGGCGAATAACTTAAATTCGATGTCAACTCTTTGATCTCTTTCTTAGATGATGACACACTCGTCAGTTTAGGCCGGCATTAATTTCACCTGTGATGTTTGTATGACTCTGTTTAAGCATTGACTGTATTTATGGCTATATATCGCCTCATAACAATAATTATGATAATGCAGTAAATGGTTTGAACCCGGGGGTAACATGTGAAGGTGTAGTCAATCATTCACTTGACTCTGATGATGACTTCCGCACAGGTTGTCGAAACGTCAGTCACTACCACCGACAACAGTCCTTCTCAGGACTACACTCACCCGGACGATCAGACTACACCTTCGCAATTATGATAATAATAATAATAATAATGAAATAAATGATTAGTAACGTGTTGTAAAAACCAAGTTGTCTCACACGTGTTACAAACCACCGCACAAACAAGTGAGCTACCGTGTTCTTAAAGAGTCTACGTGAAGTTACTTTTTTGGAACTGCGCTCAAAACAGAAGGGTAAATCAACAGAATACCCATACTTGACTAAACTTTGTGCTCGAGAAGTATTGAGTTTTCTTCACTTTTCCCCACCTCTGTTTCCTTTTAAAAATTTCTAAAAACGTTGTGTGGGCGTCCAAAATTGATCTCCTTGCGTATGATGAGCGACGTTTGACCACTGTGTTTAAACGATAATAAGAAACTGCCAAAATTTACACTCCAGGAGGAGAAGCTTATTATGATGAAGACCGCTGGCCAATCAAGGGCAACTCTTAAAACGTATTCCAGCCCGGTGGGCAGGTGGGAAGAGTGACAGAACGAGTGATCATGTGACCAGGTTGTTAAAAATTGCATCAAAAAGACAATTATGTTTTATGCAGATAAAAAGCACTCTATATTTCTTAAGGCACTATTTTATAAAATGATTAGCTGCATAAAACATAATTGGCTTCATAAAAAGTGCTCCATATTTTTTAAGGCACCGTTTTATAAAATGATTAGCTGCATAAAACGTAAACATCAGTGATTGGCTTCATATCTTAAGCGCCATTTTATAAAAAAAAACAGTAGCTGAATATTGGCGGTAATGGCACCCCATACCGTCCATGACTCGCACTAAATCTTTCGTTGTGGTGTCCAGCTAACAAATCATTCGGCCATTGTAGTTCACGCGGGAAGATAATAGCGTGTACACGTGCACTTTTGCCACAAAATTCACAGCCATTGGTTACATGAATATCCTACGTGGAGATTTGTATAAACACACTTCACACGAACTCACGAAGTTTTTAGTTCTAGAACCGTCACACGGCTTAAATCATAAGTGCTGGCAGCCTGTTTTGTTTTTCAATTCAGTCGAAAAATGATACAAATAAACAGATAGAAATAAAACAAGGATAATTTTTTTAAAAGAATTTTTAAGTTATGCCGCGTGACTACGTAAGCCTTGTTAAAAAAAATAATAGGAAACCTTTTGCGTGGCGTTTGTGACGAGTTTCTGACGCGATTTGCTTTTATCAAAATCCTGTAGGATATTTGAGCACCCAAGGGATATTTTATTATTTCAAATTCGTTGCTTACTTGCGTCAGCCTTGCGTGTAGCTTCAGTTAAGCTTGTAAAACAGACCGAACTGCAAATTTTGAATGCTTCATGATAAGCAAAACTTCGATTTTTATTAGAAGAAAATTTTTTTATTCCGTTGAGGATTTCATGCTTTGACGTTCGTGAATTAAGATTTTTTTTTTCCGATCAGCGGAAGATAGGCGATATGATTCAATGATTCGTTTACACTTCCCAAACAAAGAAGTATTTTTCAGAAATCCAAGTTCTCTTAGTTAGAATGTTTCAAATTATTGTCTTTTTTTCCGGTAATGAAAACTCGCTCTTTCAAAATTGAAGAGTTTTCTCCGGTCTCGAAAATCTGCTCACAGAAAGTCAGATCATGCACAATGTCAACAGCAGCCCGGACAAAAGATGATTGATGCTACAAATATATGAAAGCTAAGAACTAGAAGCTCCACTCTATCTAGGAGAAATTTCTCCATAGAGCTGTGTAATTTTAAAAATGATTTTCAAGATTTCAAATATTATTAGTGGGTTCCTGCTTTGCAGAATTGATTTTCATTGCACTAAGTCACGTAGCAGTCATAACAAGATTAATTCTCAGATGAAAAGTGATGACAGTCTTTTATTCGCTCTGGTTTGGCTGTATATCGAGGAGATTACACGAAACAGAAGCTTTTTATCAGCCGAGTTCAACAAGTTCAAAGGAAAGGGGGAAAAAAACCATCGGAAATAAAAATGACCCTCAAACAGATTAAACGGGATGATTTTGCTACTAGCTTTTTGTATGTAAAGTCAAACTTGTAAATAAATCGTAATTCGCAGGAACGCTACAAATTTAATTTTCTTTTTCATTTAATTTCAAGCTCTTTTAAAATTACCCTAGGAGATCTATGGGAAGTTATCCACGATGAAAAAGAAAAACAAACAAACTAAATCGGAAATATATTAAGAAGAAGTGAAAAATGACTTCGGCTTACAGCGATTCATTCATTAAATTAGAGTTTGTTTTGACACGGCACTTGCCGGTAATTTTCATGTACACATGACATCTTACTGCTAACTAGCAATTGAGAATTTTTCGTTATGTACCTTTGCTATTAAATTTGTACATTTAAAGCATAATGTTATTTTGAAAAGTACTTTAACACAAGTCAACATCTTGCGTAAGCGTTTTACAACATGGGCGATTTTACAGCGGAAAGCATGATTTGACTCTATTTAACTTGACGTACTCCCCAACCTATGACGTCACGCTTTGTATCGAATGACGTAAGCTGTAATGACAGTATTCCTTTCTTGATGAACATTCATCAACCTTGCATAATGTTATAGACAGCCACAAGAGCGAAAACGAAATTCGATTTCGCACTTGGAGCAAGTATGGTTGTATCCAACACGTTTCAATTCATGGATATAAGTCCATATGCATGGCTGTAAGTACAGAATGATTTTTTTTTTGTTAGCTTTGAGAGAGTAGCGTTTCCTCTTCGTTATTGCATGTTGTGGAAAGTTTAGTTGCTTTGCAAAGCGAATCAATGAATATGAAAAATGCTACATTCAGTATCAAAACCAAGGTAAAAAAAAAGGAAAAAAAAAACAATACCAAAACAAACACAGCTTCAGAAAACTTCGCTATTTCATAAGATGTAAGTTCTATTGAAAGCGAGAGATCAGGCGTAAATTTTGTTTAAAATTTACCTTGTCGATAAATCATTATCTTGCATTACGCTAAATCAACGGTTTCTTAGTTCAGTTTCAAGATTACATGTAATGCCTTCGCTACACTTCAACGACATCTGAACTATCGATAGAAAACTGGGAGCATAACTCGTGTGCTCTCGCTTCTGTTAAATCCTAAAAGCAACTGAATTAAAATACACGCAAATGTTTACATGAAAATTATCGGACCGGGAAAAGTATTCTCTTCGATATTGTTGTGAATTCTTAGGAAAGATATTTACCATTCCGTAAAATTGCAATTTTTCAAAGAAAATTTCCACACTGAGAAGATGCAACGACAATTTTATATTATTTCATTTATTCTTCTTTTTTTTTTGGCCTGGTATTAAATCATGGATTTGCATTATACGTATTGAGAAAACTATTTCCGTTATCGCTATAGCGACAGTAATCCATTTCCGAGTAATCGCAAATTATTCCTTGGGAAACCAGTTAAAATGACATCGCAGCGAACTGCTCAAATGCATTACATTTAAATCGAATTCTACAACCTGGAAAAGTCTTGAATGAACGCCCAAAATATGTAACTTTTTAGTTACTTCTGTTTAGTTGAAGCGAAGTTGGAAAGTAAACGGTATAGAGGCAAAGAAACACACTCAAAATGTATTAAAATTTTGAAATTCCTAGCACGCTTTTCGATTCTGCAGAGCCATACAATTCTGCAGTACCATACAATTAACATCGCCATTTTTCGATTAATGCAAATGGTTTGTTTCAGTTTCTGGAGCAACGTTGCGGGGAAGGAAATCTTATGTGTTTCAATAGCCCACGTAGGAAACGTGTAGCAAACTGCGATCGCTTTTTGATAGCCAATAAGAATTCAGATCGGGTAAGAAAGCCTTACGTCAAATGGCTTACTTTTATTCGTTGTTACGCAGTAAAGATACTGTAATCAGCTCCAATGAACGAAAAGAAGGCCGTGGAAACGTCATACTTTCTAACGCAACGCATTATGTTACATTCAGTGCCTGAGGTTTATCACGGAGCTAGAAAATTTACTACCAATTCAAAAAGAAAACTGATAACAAGATCTCTTTAGAAAGAGTTTATATTTTCACTGACTCCGCGAGGAACATTGTTGATCTTAGGGAAATTGTCTCTTTTACAGAATGGCGCAAATTGTTGTAGCGTTTCTTTCTTTGACAATCGCTCGATATCAACCGCGAATAATCTGAACAATTGTTTTCGTTAGAAGACTAGATTTGCGAGTTATGGAAGTTCAAAGCTGTAAATACTCTTCAACGTATATTTATCGATTAACGATGAACTTGATAAAAAGAAAAAAAAAATTAACCAGAAAAATTATCATAATTTTGACTTGGTTGAAATGAGTTTTTCAATCTCGCCTCGGCTTGTGTACGAAATTTCGATTTTCTATAGTGTTTTTCTTTTTTACCTTATTGTTTCAAAGAATAACATAACCTACAGTGTGACTAAATTCTTCGATAATAGACATTCCCTCTTTTCGGAAACTTTAATTGTTTCCTGGATCCGAAAAATTATGTGTCGTTTGAAATTTCTAGGAAGTTGTGACTTAGCGGAAGCCATTCGTAAACTCCCATTATCATTACAACTTCCCTTTCTTTCTTATTATTTTTTAAATAGTTCAAAGGCCTATAAGTACTGTTTGTCGCCAAATCAAGCTTTTACCGTGTGTCCGATTGCACAATTTAGTCATAATTGGGGATAAAATGATAAATTTATTCGAATTGCGGCTAACCAAGGCCAGCATGACTAAATACGTCACGAATGCCTCAATTGTCGTGAAATTAAGCCGATTCGCGATCGTTCGTGTTCGTTCATTATTCGGGAAGTTTCGCCGAGTTGTTGTAGTGCCTTCGTTCCACTCTCGAAAAATACGACAACGTGTGAGAGATGGCGAACGTGCGTGACCTGGTCCGAGGTTATTGATGCGATATCTTCGGGATTTAAAAGAAAAAAAACATCCGCTGCGGGCGCCAGTAATTTCGAATCGTTCTCCACGAACAAGTTTGTCGAAAGCGCGATTCCTACAAAAGAATTCAGCAATATACGTAGATAAAAAGCCATAAATCTTACCAGTCTTGGGCATAAAACAGCTAAGCTGTAATTTCTGAATAGATCACGGAGGTAGTTGTTTTCATAGTACATCATGTGATCACTGAAAGAATAACCGGCTCTTAATAGTCACTACACCCATCCTGTTTGTCAAACGACAATATTAAATGGGAAATTCCATATTTTAAAAGTCACCTCCCAGGAGTATTGACCTCTGAGCCAAATTTTAGAAAGCAGTAAGAATGTGTCCTTTGTGCAACAATGTTTGCTTATGATAAAAACCCAGTCCCTCAACCACATGAAACTGAGATCTGATCTCTTGCGGAAGTTAGATGTTTGGTCGTTCGCCCATCCATTTCCGATGAATTTCCCAAATCACAAACTCCCAAGTGTCAACTTCTCATGTAAATCAAAGATTTTTTAAAGGAAACAATAATCCGTTGTGGGTCTCTCGGGGAAAAATGACCGACCACGAGCAGTTTAGTCTACTAATGTATTGTACTAGCCGTCTTAAGGCCGGTACGAATTGCTAATTCTGTCAAATTCGCGCGACATTGTTGGCCAGAGTTCAACGGCTAATTAAGGTTGGTCAGAATTTACAGACATTATTTGAGAATTTAGACTGATTTTTGTAGAGCATGTTTAGTAACCAGCTCGAAGAACTTCTCCGTGTCTCTGTGCCGATCGAAAGGCTAAGTTATCGAAGATCGATAACCTGGCATCACCGATAGCGGAGTGTTATTGTCAGGAGTCGGAATGAAGAATCAAAAACACATACAGGGGTTTGGAATATAACGTCTAATATTAACGCTTTGTCGGGCAAAGTGACACATTTTTCGGGCTTTAATGGAGCTCGCGTAGTTGTGCAGACCGTCTTGCTGTCATTTTTCAAATTTTATTTACTCAATGCCCTTCAAAGAGATAAAAATAGAAATGCACTTTATGTTCTTGGGCATAAATATCTTCTGTCCCCTTCTTTGAGTCATTTTTAACCCCCAAATTATATATATGCCCATAAACTCTTCTTTATGATGAGAAATATATGTTATAGAAGTGAGTGTATTTTAGCTGAGCATTTTTAACATCAGAAGGACTGACTTGAAATCGAGTGGATATTGTTAACGTCAGTTTGCGCTTAAAACAGGCGAAAAAATATGCACTTCTTTCTTAGTCCGGGAAACGAGTGGACCTTGAAGAGAGGATGAAATCGTCGAAAACGGTTGTAGTACAATGCAATCGCGACAAGAGCAGTGATGTATCGTTTTTTGACCAAAAAAATCAATGGAATTCATGATCAAAAACGTGTTACGAATATTTACAGCAAATCATGCCTAGGTGGAGTCAGTTGCGCCTGACTAAAATTGCGTGGTTGTCTGATAAGTACCTCACGTTGTGAGATGGGATTAATTCCGCCTTTGAAATGCATTAAGATAAAAATATAGCATGACACTGAACTAGAGTTTGCGGATGAAACTCGGTGATACCATACCTAACAGCCTCGAGGGAACAAAATCAAACACATATTTTAGCTAATTGTGCTGTGCTGTTAGATCAGAAGACAAAAATCAAGGAGCTTGCGGGCGTACTTTGCGAAAGTTATGTAAGAGTAGCCATCGGCTGTTATTCATGGTTCACAGCGCACGATTGTAACTGCAACGCGTGATCTGAGTGATTGTGCTGTCACCCGTGTTGAAATGGATTGACCTTCCTTTCAAGCGAGGGCACTAAAAATAGCTAATGTTAGTTTATAAATAACGCTCCCAAAAATCGCTGTGTCGCAAGAACTAAGTGATGCGAACCAAAGCAAAGGTTAGTTTATGAATAAAGAGCAAAAAAATCTTTGTTTCGTAAAAAAATATGTCTGGCGAGAAAAGTGAAAAAAGTGATGCGGACGACGTTTATCAAAATCTGTCTGTAGCTAACTGTGCATGTGGAATTCATTTTCATATGTTCGCATTTGTTTGTGCTGAACTGTTACGCAGAGCGAGAAATCTTTGCCCAGGTGAATCGCTTTCTTAAATCAAATGCCACTTCCTTTAACGTTTAGTGATTGAAATGATAATCTTTCAGAGATTAAAGTGATGAAACCTGATCAGACACAACTTTTCTCTTGTCTGCATGTGACAAATCATTACAACGGCGCGATTTATAATTTTTTTTTTATTTTGTTTCTCCTCTTTATCACCACAGTCGAGAGTCATGTGCAGTATTTGCCCTTTTTATCCAAGTTTCCTACAATCTGTTGATCCCCCACTTACATTTTTTTCAAAACAAAAAAACTTATAAAATTCTTCCACGTACAAAACCAATTTCGCAATATAAAATATACGGACTGTTAAATTGTCGTCGCGACAGAGAATTTAATCGCAATTCAAGCTTTCTTTTCTCTTTTGTTTTGAAAATCGCATCACGTCCCAGGCAGTTTCGGACATGTAAGCAATTCAACTACTCCTGCGCTCAAAGGAGCTTTCCACAATACGCCAGAATATTCGTGATGACGTCACAGTGTTTGCGGATGTGATACCCGGGTTTCGCTTTTATAAATGCAAAACATCAGAGTGGTTTTGACCTTGCAGTCGAAGATCTGCCAGATCAAGCGTTTACAAATTTCTTTATATGCATCGAGCTTAGCTCAAAACCTTCAAGATTGGGCTGAGAGAAAATTTCAGGTGAGCTTTAAATTTACGGTAAATTTTGTCGAATTACGCGGTTGTTGTCGAATAGTAGAACGCAAGCAGCAGTCGCAACAACACAAGTCAATGGATGTTCGATTGTTGCCTTCTATGCAGAAAAGACATCGTATGAGATTCACTGGGTTCTCTAAAAATTGCACACTACAAATGGGTTTTCTTTTCCTTTCTCGTCTCGGCTTTAGTGACCCGTGGATTGTAGCTTGAGACGGTAAACCGGTTATCGGTAGAAAGCAGACTCAATCGTTTGGCAAGTTGCCATTAGAAAGTAAAATAAGCTTCGAGCTTCAGACTTACCTACAAGCTGTGGTTTTGAAACTCTTCGGGCTAATTTCGTCAGCTTTTAAGTTTTCCTGTTTGGTAAAATTTCTGCTTTCCGCAAATTTCCCGTCTCGAATATCGAACGCACTTAGCTGCCAAATTTTCTAGCTATTTTCTGGCTGGCTGGTTTCAGAGCTCATTCAATGTCGAACGACCCGTTTTTGATCTGAACTTTTTCCAATTTATTATATCCTATTGTCTGTTCTCGAGAAAGAGGAAACGTCAGATTTTCCCCTAACATTTCCCAGATCGTGGTAGTAAACATAAATATCCCTCGTTTTAAAGAGGAAATGTCGCGGATTGTTTTAGAACCTCGACTCTACTGTTTGAATAGGATGTTGTCGACAATCAGACACTTTGAAGTGAGATCCAGTTTGACATTTCCGTACAACCAAACAGCTTTTGTGTCGCTGTTCTTTAAGGCCAAGTGGAAAGGTTGTCTATTGGAATTGTAATTAAAACGAATTATGCGGTCAGTCTCACTGAAAAACGAACAAGACCAAACTTCGAATAACGCGTTTGTTGATGAATAAGAACTTTGACGTCATCCTTTCTTTTCGCCCGATGACCCGTCTTATTGCCATGGTAACCTTACGCGTTCAAGGCATCAATTACGTCCGATGACGTCATTGTTACGTCTTGCATGTGAAAAGCATGCATAGACTGGACGGGCCAAAATGTCTTTGTCAAATGAATAACGCATTTCCTTGTGAGTTTTGTCGCTCAAAGGCTTTTTATTTCGCCTCTGCAGGCGCATCTCTTCGGATGCAGGGCCTAAAATGGCGACGGATCGGACGAAAAGAGCCATTAAAGTTGGATTTTACGACATCGAGAATACCATCGGCAAAGGCAACTTCGCAGTGGTGAAGTTAGCGAGGCATCGGGTAACTAAAAGCCAGGTAAGGGAATCAAAGCTGTTTTTATTCGCGGTGTAAAAGCTGATCGAAAATACATGCCCTCTGCTCGCGTTCAATCCAGCGTGCGCGCGAATGGCGAACACATGCTATTTTGCTTTCGTAAATTAGCTGAAAAAACTACACTTTCTCTTGGCTAGGTTGCCATTAAGATCATCGACAAGACTCAATTGGATGAAACAAACTTGAAGAAGGTCTACCGAGAAATACAGATTATGAAACTTCTCAATCATCCACACATCGTAAAACTGTACCAGGTAAGCCAATTGAAAGCGAATCTTTGTAGCGACTTATTTAGCAAGGCTTGAATCCATGGAGGACTTTCGTTTTTGCATCGTTCAGGTCTCATTTATCAAAAATTCACCATGTTCATATTATGCTATCATCCGAAGTCATTGTGCAAAATAAAATTGACCGTTTGTTTCTATTACCTTCTCTTAAGGTCATGGAAACGACAAGCATGTTGTATCTAGTGACAGAATACGCCAGCAACGGAGAAATGTTCAGTGAGTAATACTTGTGCTTGCCGTGTCTTTAAAGACCTCTTTATGATAATTTAAAAAGGCTTGTGATTTGCAATTCAGAGATGATCGATTGCAGCCGTTATTTTCCTCCTTTTCCTTTGGTTAGTATTTCATTCATACTAAGTTTTCATCGATTCAGAAGTAATTTCGAATAGTGGGAACATTCTCCGATCGCGGAGATGCGAAAATTCCGGCGAAAATCGTGGTTTGCTTTCTGCGGATTTGATCAATATTACCAGTAATTTTCTGCGGCTCTGGTATGCGTGACGTTTTAAGTCATAGTGTACCATGAAATTTTATCCCATTTGACATTTGATAAATTCACGCTGCCTCACCACAGATGCCCTGATCCATTTGTACATCGCTAGACTTTTTGTCAACGATGGCGTTTGTTTAGTGCAGTGATGCGAGAAGGTACAAGTGACTCCGGTTATAACAAAACAACCATTGATTATTCGGGCAAAAGGTCTTTTCATCGAGAAAATCCTTATAATCTCCGGCGTTCTGGGCATTTCTGACTTTCTATTCAAATCTAAGAAATTGGGTCTTCGTAACATAAATTGTTACATCGATCTGTGTCGTATGTCGCGAAGACTGGCGATGCATTAATGTCTCCAAGTTTTTAGTGCGAATTAAGATGCATTTTAAAAGCATGACCCTCTCATATTTTGAACCTTTTCGTCGATTAAGGGAAAAAATAAGGTTAGAATGAGTAGGTTTCGCAGGAATGTTTTTTTCTGATCATTCAGAATTGAATCGAACATGGACAAGGTTTTTTGGCTTCACTATCTCAAGATCATTTGAAATAATAGTCGAGTGTCTAAGCAAAGCTTTAGTCACATTTACGTGATTAAAATGTTATGTTTCTAAGCTCATAAATAAAACTACCAGTGATATCTCGGCAGGATATCAACAATTGTTCATATATGTATGCCAAATAAACCGATCCAGGTGTGTTGGTCCTTTTATTCTATAAAACTGTTAATCGAAATCTTGGCATACATCACAGCGCGAGGTCTTTCACTTCGAGAACGAAACATCTAATTAATTGGAAACAGAAAATTGTTTTGTTGACATTTTCAATCGGCAAAAACAAATGTTATGTATAAATTGGGATGTACATTGCATCTACACTGCAGTAATTTTCAGAAACAGGGCAAATCAATACCTTATACATGAAAAAAGAGAAAGAGTTTTTAAGAAGTGGTCAAATTTGGTGGTTGACTTTGAAACACAGAAAGAGTATTATTGCAGTTTCCATTCTTTCCTGTCACACTTTGCATCAACCACCTTTTACCTTTTCATGATCGGAGAAGAGCCCATTGGAAAAAGTTGACTAATTTTGTTACAGGTGTATAGGATATACATGTATATGTTAGAGCAAGATGAAATTAATGGTTGTTTTGGTGGATGTTGGTGCTCCTACTAACTAAATTACACAACAGCCCTGGGTAACAATTTCACCTGCTCATAATGTTGAAAACTGCATCACTCCTGAAAACAATACTACGCACTGTACTAAATGCTGGATACTCCCTTTCCACTTTTGTTTGTTTTGAAAAAAATGGCTTTAGACAGTCTTAATTAACACCTTGGGCAGAGCAGATAATGAACATGGACATTTTGCCTTTACAGATTATTTGTCCAATGGCGCTCTTCCTGAAAAAGAGGCGCGTAGGAAGTTTGCCCAGATTTTGAGTGCAGTGGAGTATTGTCATAAGAGACATGTTGTGCATCGGGACTTAAAGGCAAGTTTTAAATAAATTAGAATTTTCTGATTTTTATGCAGGTCGTATAGCTTGCCAAATTGATGATATTTTATGCAGTGTTCCTCAGAAGCACCAGGGGTTGGTGCTACCAGCCATTACTCCTTTTTAAAATGCATGCTACTTTGTTTAGACAAAACAATTAATTGTCTGTCTTAATATGGAATAAATTTTAACCTTTGCTGGCTACATTTTAAAGGCTGATTACTCAAAAAGTCTTTGGAGAAAACTGATTTTGAGTTGCATCCAAGTTGTGTCAGTCTATTCTGTTCAACAGTGCAGTTTTTGTTCTATTGTAAAACAGAAAGTATTGCTTTTCCTAATTAAGAAAGCAATCAGGTTTTATGTGGGTTGCCCATTTGAATTTTTAATTCTATGGTCCTTCTCCCAGCAGAAAAACATCTGTTGTGTTTATATGGTCTGATTCCTCTTTTCCACAAACAAAAACTTTAAGCTCTAGGGCAAAACTTATCTTCTAGTTAAATATTACTTTTGAACTCTTAGAATCTCCAGATGGGAGAGACCAGTTGTTTTAAACCATATCATTTATTTGCTATTAGAATTCACCCAAATACGTTAAAGTTGCTATCAATTCTTTGATGTAATGCAGACCTAAACTGTGCTATAGAATGCTGTTTATCATGCAAAAAGGGTGTAAAACAGATTTGTTTTATCATAGAACCACTACGTTGAATGCCTTAATCATTTATAAAGTTTCTTTTTGACATATATTTTTACATGCAAATGTGTAAGACTTGGAAACAATGAGTGTTATGAGAATCATAATTTATGCATAGGCAAGAGCCTTATGTTCCTGGACCAAAACAAATTGTCCATAGACCACTTTCATAAATGGCTGCCAGATTAATATTGTTTTGTTTAAATTTAAATTAGTCCTTCTGGCCTCGCTTGAGATAACGTATTCTTTTGAATTTTGTACTGGAGAACGAGGCCAGAAGAGCTAACTTAAATTTAAACAAAACAATATTAATCTGGCAGCCATTTATGAAAGTGGTCTATGGTTCAGTTTTGCAGGTTATATGCATGTATTAGTAACCCCAATTTGCATGTACAATGTAAGAAAAATATTAATCTTTTTTGTTTTTTTTGTTTTTTTTTACAGGCTGAGAATCTCCTTCTCGATCAAAGCTACAACATAAAAATTGCTGGTAAGAGATTATAGCTTTTTGCTGTTATGGCGAAACATGGTATATATTCATGTTTGTTGGGTGAGGAACCTTCAATCCTGGTTGAGCAAAATTTAATTAACATGTGTCGCTTCTTGGCCTGTGTTTAAGGATTAAAGACTATAACAGTCCCTATTTCCGTGCAGTTGTTGTGCTTCATGGACAGATGTGAAAAATATCCCAGCACTGTGTGATCTCTAATTGTGTCACTCCATTGCTTTCACGTGATGTTGAGAAGATTTTTAATTAATCACTATTCACTTGTGTGAAAATTGGAACTGCCCCTAGTCTATAGGCTATAGGTCAATCAATCAAAAAATCAATGTATTTAAATTGGTCAGAAAAAATAATAGAAAGAATGGGAAAAAATATAGGCCTTTTGAAGGTGCATAAATGTAAGATGAGTTAAGATTAAAACTATCTAGTATTACAATATGAAATTCAACAATATTTTGACAAACTAGTTGTTTCTGTTCCAAATTCATATCACACAATCCTATCATAACAGACAAATTTAGACTTGTATGCATACATTAGAGAAAAACGAATGGCCTGATTAATCCATATCTGGTAATTTATCTCATCCCTTCCACTAAAGTTGTCCAAAATTTATTGAAAATACCCATTTTGTAAGGTTTGTGATGAACTTGCAGCTAATTGTGGTTTTCTTTTGACAGACTTTGGTTTCGGTAACTACTACACGCCTGGCAGTCCACTAAACACATGGTGTGGCAGCCCACCTTACGCTGCCCCAGAGGTTTTCGAAGGGAAACTTTACCATGGACCTCAGTTGGACATTTGGGTAGGTTATACACGACCCATTTATTGCAGTCACCATGAAATGAACTCCTCTTTAAATGTTTTTATCCAGTGTCTTGTGTGAGTTTGATTATCAATTTTCGTGTAAATTGGTTTCATGAACTGTGTTGATAATGTACGTTGATTGCCGCTGTAAAGGAAACTGACGTTTCAAGCCTTGTCAGAACTAATAACACAAGGGCTAGTGCTCGAAACTCCCCCACCGAAGCAGCGCCACAAGTTCTGTAGACTTAACGCTCTTTATTCATTTAAAATTTTTCAGAGTTTGGGAGTCGTTCTATACGTACTTATCTGCCGAGCTTTACCATTCGATGGTGGAACTTTGCCAGCTCTTCGAGATCGAGTACTGGAAGGAAGGTTTCGCATTCCATTCTTTATGTCCACAGGTACGAGGCTGTCAGTAATTGAATAAAGTTTCGTTTTTATTTTCGATAAATTCGCAAATGCTTTGGGAGGTATACCTTTTCAGTTGATATGATACAACTGCGGATCGCGCTAATCAAAAATAAAGAGATAAGAGTTCTTCTTACCTCATTTGTTTTCACGAAGGAAGTTGAATATATTAAAAAGAAACGAACCGAAAGTTAATTTTTACTTTCTTCAGTCTCGTTTGCTGTCGGAAATACTTTGGTTATTACAAAGATTTACGGCGCCCTCGTTGGGAGCCATATTTCGCATCTCTCCATTCATTTGGCGAAACTTAAATCGTCCTTTTATTTGTTCCACAGAATGCGAGCACTTAATCAGACACATGCTCGTTAAAGACCCCAACCAAAGATATACAATCGAACAGATCAAGAAACACAAATGGATGCAAGCCGACCCTGCAGTGAAAACTATCTTAGCTTACAATGACGAAGTTAAGTTTGAAGGAGATAAGATACTGGACGAGTACAACGAACAAGCGTTAGAACTTATGCAGGGGCTTGGTATCGACATCGAAAGAACGAAAAAGGTGAGCAGAAAATCAAAAACATTTGGCTTCCCCACCCCCCCTCCCCCTGCACCACAACTCGTTGATTTTGCAGTGGTCTTAATATGTCTTTTCCTCGTACACCTGTACGAGGAGAACTTCGTGTCTGGCAGTCAAACGCTATATGGGCCTAATGCTTCTGTTTTATTCGTTACCAGGCTCTGGTCGAAAACGCATATGACCACCATACAGCTATTTATTACTTATTGGTGGATCGATTACGTCAACACAGAGCGAGCTATCCTCTGCAAACCCAGCTAGAGACCAGACTCCGTCGGCCAAGTGGGATTGCGGAGGCTGCTGTTGTAAGGGGGAGTAAGAACAATATTGTGGTAGTGCCAACTCGCGCCGCTCAACGGACCGTCCCGGCACAACCTGCGAGACCATATATTCCTCTGCAATACGCTATTAATGAACTTCACGAGCGCATTCCGACGCCGCCTGAAATAAGGCGGGAAATTGCTACGGAATGTGTCAAAGAACTGTCGCCGCTTCGTGAACCTGGACTTAAAGCGCGCTCAATTTCACCGCGGCAAATGATAGGACCTACATTATCGTTAGATAACAGTGTCAATAGAGAAACGGACTTAGATATTGAGGCTGCGATTGTAGAAAAGATGGAAAGCGAAGACGTGGATGAGAAAAGCCCTAAAGCAAGGCGACATACGGTTCACACCATGCCGAATAAACCGCTGATAGTCCCGCCATATCACCCTCTACTTGCTCGCGGTGCTTCCGAGGAAGTTCTGGAGGAAGGTGTTATACCAACGTTTCAAATGAAACCAGCTATTGTCGTTTCACATTGCGGACCTGGTACAACTTCTACTTCGTCCTCCTCACCGTTTGCATCACATCGAGGCTCAGGACAACATTTGCACGATCCCAGGTCGAATTTCCACGTGCCGCTCGGGCGGCGTGCGTCTGATGGGAATGCTGTGGCACTAGCGTTTCAGCAAAATTTGAGGATTACATCAACACAAAATAGGATTAAAAAACTGCAACTAGAGCATCAAAGACTTCAAGAGCAATACCAAAAATCGCTATCGCCTTCCGAGCTTACAGATCAGCAGGCAGTTCACGCTGAATACAAACAAAATTATGATCAAATGCGGGAGGAATTACAGAAACATTACGAGGAGCTTATGGCAAACAATGAACAAGATAGAAGTGATGGCAGAATGGAACCAGTTGCTGAACAGAAAACTAGTTTTCAACAAGAAAAACAGGCTCCGTATTTTCAGCCTCTACATCATCAACTTCAACAGCTTCATATCGATGCGAGGCACAACCCATTACGGCGCATGCCTTCCTATAAACAAAATCCACACAAACAGGTCTTTCGAACATCTTCCTATAAACGCGCGCAAATATGTGGCATGTTGCCTCCATTAGAGAACGGATCGCCGACGGAATCCCTTGAGAACACAGAACCACTTGTCCAAGCAGATACTCAAAATGTTGGGAGATATTCTATAATCTCGCTGTAAAAAAATTAGAACGATTGCCAAAGACGTTTCGTTACGATATTCTCGGTCCTGCGGGTAGGATTTTCGCACAGCCCCACAATTTATTGAGCATACAGTTCTTGGATAGAGAAAGTAGAGGCGAAATCAGTGGATTGCCTTTTGGAATACGGGTTTGTCTTAGAAGAGAGTGGGGCTGAACGGAAATCTTTCCACGGTCATTTTGCAACTTATGAAAGGCGACTACGAAATGTCAGTTGTGAAAGGAAGAAAAATCAAAGGCAGTTAGTGAAACCTTTGGATCTTTTGGCGAGTTTCAATACGAGCATGGCAGATTTGAATTCATCTTTGAAGCGAAACGCTATGAAACCTTGTACTTTTCAAAGCTATGTTGTTCTCACGATGAGCAACAAACTTTTCACTCATTCTTATCCAAAAACAATCGGATCATTTCTCTTTAAATTCCATAAAACTACTAACGTGTCGTTTAAAAATAAAAAATTTACGGCTATTGCATTTTCTCACCAAAACATCCAACGCTTCCCATTCGCTGACTCTTTAACCAGAAATATTTGAAATTCTGCAACATGTATTCACACTCGCCTTAAGAACTAAAGGTCGAGGGAAAGGATTAAAACGATTTACGAATGAAGAAACTCATCGCAGAATCTTGGCCTAGGTTTTTAACTGGATGCCCGCTTTTAACATCGATACAACGAGTCTTACGAGAAACTGAAAAATGTTTCGCTTTGTTAAAAACATCCTTTAAGATCGTGTTCACGCTACCAACAGTTGAATTAACTCTAAACTGCACTTGGCCACTAACACTATAAAAACAACTCAATAATTAAAGCTAGCTACTAAATTTATATATTCTTTATAGATATATTTCTGATGAAAGTAAGAGTGTAGGTTTTTTATGGTCCTTTTCAAACAGAGAGTAGATTTCTAAGATATATCAGAGCCCTTGTATATAGCCAGGAAGAAAAAGCAAATACAAAAAAAGAAAGGAGATAAATGTACACAGGTTGTTCCTTTTCACGCCTCGTGGCTTTGATCTTGTGAACGCTATACAAGCTGTAAAGGTGCATTGCGTTTTTAGTAAAAACAAAAATTAAAGCAGAAAAGACAATATGTACATTTTGTATGCTGCTTTGTTCTGAATATAATTACCTCACATAATTATTTTAGCCGTGGGACTACGAAACAAAAATCAAACAATTATAAAAAAGGGTTTCTGAAGCTTACGCTCGAAACGTCAGCTTAGGAAACTAGTTCTGACGCTGATACGATAAATTATGCTGCAAATAGCGCTGTCAAAGTCTGGGAAACAATCCAAAAGGCCGATATTGATCTATGGATCATACCAGAATCTAGGACGAACCTAGCATATTTAGAAGTCATCAAAACTATTTTCGTCTATGAATTACTTCCTAATATCGTAGCCCCATTTCGTGGCGGTGCTGATCGGGAGCCAACATCACTTAGTAAGGCTCCAACAAGATAGGTTAGTAGTGCGATTATTAAACGCCATTGGGACCACACTTGTTTGTTTATTTTGAAATTGTCGGCTCTCACGCGCGGCATTCAAGGCTTGGGAAGGCCGGTCGGTAGGGAAAAAATCCCGCCCAAATAAGAAACGATCACAACGCTCAGCGGCATTTACCTCAGGACTCGCGGCTTGCCATAAAATAGTATCACGTAACCATCTCTTCTCTTTGCAAATTTCGTTGACCTGAGTGAAGCAAAAGTGGCTTTGTTTTGCTTCATTTATTTTGTTTTTGTGTGTTTTCTCTGTGGTATGTGTTTGCATTTTTGTTTTTCATTTGTTTGTTTTGTCTGTGGTCTGCTTGTTTCTGTTTTCATTGTTTTATACCCGACACTCGCCGGACACAGCCTTTAATGAACTGCGGTATTGACGCTAGATCGTAAAATTGAGATCTAATTTACTTTAACCAAGTTCAAAATTTCTCTGCGGTGAGATTTCTGAATTGGCATTTCAAACAAAGAAACTCATTCTAATTTCTTAGTTAGCCATAAAAACACTCACCCCACTCTATTACAGGCCAAGGATTACGACACTCTTGTAATTACCCAAAGCCAGGTCAATAGGAATCAGAAAAAAATTATGCTCGAAGATTTGAGCATTATGCTTTTGAGTGTCACCCCTGAAAACTTGGCTTTATGCTGAAAATGATGCTAACAATCTTTCAGTATGCTTAACTAGCTTTTACTAACCCTGAACCTTACTCTTTCATTGCAAAAAGGCCGACCAAAGGCCAGAACACAACATTTTGATGCATCAAATACCTAAAGTGCAAGCTCGAAAAGCAGACTCTTTTGACATTACTCAGGCTACAGAATTTATCTCTTATTTAACTGTAAAAAAATCAAGAGAATATTTAAGAGGTTTAATCATTACGCTGACATTATGCTCGACGCCCTGACTATGACATTATGCCTAAGATTATGCTTGCATAAAGTGATCGCAATATTATAATTAGAATGATTTAACTTTAGACATGGTCACCACGCTATCTTTTGCTATTTCTGTAGAAGGAAAGAAAGCAAACAGTCATTGGAAAAACTATTCCAAAACAAGTCTTCTTCTCGAGCTAGGTGAATAACATCAAACTATACATCAACTTCCTCTTGCGAAGTTATTCGACATTATTATCTAATGGCGGCTCTCACGCACAGCATTCACGGCATATGACCGGTCGGTATGGCGAAATCCCGCCCAAATAAGAACCAATCAGAACGCTCGCATTTACCTCCGGACTAGCTTGCTATAAAATGTTACGTAACTACCTCTTCTCTGTATCCATTTCGTTGTCCTGAGTAAAGTTGTACGGATTTGTTTTGCTTCATTTGTTTTTTTTTGTGTTTTTTTTTTTGTGTGTGTGCGTTATATCTATGGTTTGACGCGCCTATCGAGAACAAATATACCTAGCTATAATTATTTTTAGTATAATTTCAGAGCTGAGCAAAGAGTTTCCAGCAATCTGATTGGTCGAGCGGTTCCTTCTGTGACGCTCTAGGCGGATTCAAGCTGACGTCATTGTTTACATTTTTGCTCATTTGCATACGGCTTTACGGAAGGAAGCATGTTAGATACAAATTGACTTCAGGCAGCTAAAGAGCTAGAAAACCTTAGTATATGGTGAAATTTTTTGCTCTTTGGGTGTAATATTCAAGGAGAAATAGCCCATCAAAAACTGCAAAATTTCTGGGTGGCAAAAGCGCTAATGAGCTCATACATTCTATATAAAATTTGGAGTTTTTAAACCCGTGTTGCACAAAAAGTGTTCAATGCATCAGGCTCGTATTCATTGGCCGAGTTAATCGTACTTTGATCTTTCGATATTCAGAACTGATTTATTTTTAGCTCCACTGAGAAACTGAATTGCTTATGCTAATGAGGCAAATATTGTAAGCAAGGATTCCCCTATATAAACCGCTCCACGCGGCTTATATAAAATGTTAAAATAAAATGTTAAAATAAAATGTTAATAAATGTTACTAAAGTGTTATGATTTTAGAAATTTCTCTGTTGTTCAGCTCTGAAACTATACTAAAACAATTATTCGCCTCAGGTTCGATGAATATTGTCGAATAATCTCCTCGACTTCGTCTCGGGGATTATTCTCCTCCCCTTTTTTAATGCTTGCCACATTACTTCTTTGCAATTGGTTTCGCCACTCATTTTGACATATTTAGTGCTCTTGTCTCTTGGTTTCTGGGGTTTGTTTCTTGTATTTTGTCCATTGCTTTCTTTGTAATTAGGTTTTTTGTTATCTTTTTATTAGCACCAGTTCATTAGTCGTTATCTGTAATTACGTAATCATTAGCACTTCGATCCTATTTAATGCTCTTTTTTTATTTCAAAAGTTGTAAATAACTGAAGAAGGTCTCTGACTGAAACGTTTTTTAATAAAATCTTTTATATTTTTGACGTCAGAGGTTGTCCATCCTCGCAAATTTTAAACTTTCTATATATATAGATATATATATAACTAACTGCAGACAGTACTGTTTCGGCCTTCTGGGCCTCATCAGTGCAGTGCTAATGCTAGGATGGGGGAGAACCGAGACGGTCACCCCAAACGACCCAACCTTTGTGGTATCGTCTAAGCCATGCCAGAGTGCTCAAACTAGAGTAAACCAGCGAGCATGCGCAATTGCAACGGCAATGACTCATCCTAGATAGAGTGCTCAATTTGGACATGAAAGCAAAGCTTTGTATGCCAAAGAGCTATATCTAACTGCAGACAGTACTGTTTCGGCCTTCTGGGCCTCATCAGTGCAGTGCTAATGCTAGGATGGGGGAGAACCGAGACGGTCACCCCAAACGACCCAACCTTTGTGGTATCGTCTAAGCCATGCCAGAGTGCTCAAACTAGAGTAAACCAGCGAGCATGCGCAATTGCAACGGCAATGACTCATCCTAGATAGAGTGCTCAATTTGGACATGAAAGCAAAGCTTTGTATGCCAAAGAGCTATATCTAACTGCAGACAGTACTTTTTTTTTTTAAAAATATAAAAGCCTGGAGACCAGGCAGTTTTATTTCGTCAATGATATCAATTCTAATTGATTAAAGTATTCGAATTAAATTATGAGTTACTTAGGTAATTACAGGTCTCAATTAACTAATGATATTTTCTCTTACAGGCGGCACGAACAGCGCACGGGCTATAACAGCCCGGAGTAAGCGCCCACCTGTAAGAGGTAACAAAGTTCTATTTAAAAGTTTTCTATTTACTATTTACAAAGAGATATTTCAGACCATGTGGGGCGCAAACAGCGCGCGGGCCTGTAGCCCGGAGTAAGCACCCCTCATGGGCGAGGTTTAACAAGTTTTATTATATACAAAGGTTCAGGGGGGAGCAAGAGAGGGAAAGAAGACAGGTTTACCAGCATCGGCCGAACAAAATGCGTTTTTAAAAGACCAAAAATTCCTTAAGGTATCAGTGTCGCTGCTAAGAATTCTGAGTTGGACATCTTTTTTAATTAAGTCGATAATCGCGTTGGAGCTCAAAAGAGAACCTTCGAAGGTAGCTTTATTTCTGGCAAGCCAACACCAATATATGATGGTTGCCTTGAGAAAGTTAGATAAGGATATACTGGTGGTAGATTGGTCTAGGGAAAAGGGGTAATAGATAGAGGTAGGGGAGATAGAGAAGGGGGAGTCGAGTAGAACACGAAAAAGGGGAGAGAAATAGTCCCAGACTTTCACAACTCTGGGACATCCCAAGAAACAGTGTTCAATAGTTTCTGTTTTACCGCAGATCGCGCATTTATCATTATTGATGTATCCCCAAGACTTTAGGAGATATCTTACGCGGATCATTCTATGGATCAATAGCCAAATTAGATCGTTCTTCTTGTTCTCAATTAGCTTTAGGCGAGACTTGCGCCACACCCAGGCCCAACGATTGATGGGGCGGTCCATAGCAGACGCCCAAAAACCGGAGCACCGGGGTGCAACGCAGACGGGGTCAAGCAACAAAAGATATAAATTCTTACTGGTGAGTAAATCAGGTAAGGCACCAGTTTTCTGATGCAAGGTACGGAAATTATCTAAACAAAGCCGGTAGTAATTGGAAGGAAGGAAGGAAGAGGGGCCAGAATTTGTGGGAAAAGAAAAACGGGGATCTAGAATAGTTAGCTTATGTCCTAAAAAATATCGAGCTAGGTAATGCCATTTGGATGTGCCAAAGTCATCTCTTAAACTGGAAAAAACAGAAAGGCGCAGGCTAGCGCACTTAGCTTTAAAATTAACGACGTTGAGGCCCCCAGAGGATGGGGGCGCACAACAGCGATCGCGACTTACATTTTCCATTTTTCCTTTCCAGATAAAAGGCCAAATGATCGACTTAAAGCTATCGTGCACCCAACGGGGTGGGGGGATGACTTTAGCAACGTGCCATAAACGGCTTGCGCCTAAAGTGTTTACAATTAAGGTTCTACCGATAAAAGACAGGTCTCTTTGTTTCCAAAGATTTAGAACCGAACTTAGTTTGTCTAATTTGGCCCGCCAATTGTCGTCGTCGACATTGACGAGGCCGTTTGAGAAGTAAACATCAAGCACTCTCATTTTAGTGACCCATTTGAGGCCATAGGGAGATTCAATTCTAGTTCGCCATTTTCCTAACCACATTGCTTCAGATTTGGACGTGTTCAGTTTAGCGCCAGATCCTTGTTCAAATTTTGATACGACTCGGAGAAGTGAAGAAAGAGATCTTTCGGATTTTAAGATGCAAGTAGCATCGTCAGCGTACTGGGATATTTTATATTGAAGGCCCCCTGCTCCGGGGAGCAGGAAACCTTCAATATCTTTACAATTACGGATTTGCGTTGATAATACTTCTGAAACTAGCACATAAAGGAGAGGAGATAATGGGCATCCTTGTCTCACCCCTCTTCTTAAGTGGACAGGGGGGGACAGGGAGCCATTAACAATGATTCTAGAGAAGGCTTTAGAATAAAATAGTTCGACCCACCCACAAAAGGAGGGGCCGAAACCAAATTTACGCAATACTCTCATCATGAATTCGTGGTCAACTCGGTCAAAAGCTTTTTCTTGATCTAAGGAAATGAGAATACCTGGTTCATTAGTTTTGTCAATCATGTCAAGGGCATCACGAAGTAAGGCCAAATTTGAGAAGATAGTGCGGCCGACCACGCCGCACGTTTGGTCTGAATGCACGATGGAGTTCATGACTTTTTTCAATCGTTCAGTGATGATTTTAGATGCTAACTTGTAGTCAGTGTTTAACAAGGAAATTGGGCGCCAATTTTTTGCGAGGCGTCGATCATCTTTTTTGTGGATGAGTCGTAGGAGGCCCTCGTACTGGCTATCCGCGAGGGAGCCAGCAAGAAAGGCCTCGTTCAAAACAGAAAGGAGAGATTCGCTCAAATCGTTCCAAAAACACTAGTAAAATTCTGTTGGGAGACCATCAGAACCGGGTGACTTGCCGGTCTGAAGGCCTTCCAATGCAGTAAGTAATTCTTTATTAGAAAAAGGGCCTTCACATAGATTGCGCTCATAATCAGTCAGTGAAAATTCGAGGTCGTCAATTATTTCAGTTTGAATTCGCATATCAAGAGGATCTTTGGTGAATAAATTCTTGTAGAAATTGGTTAAAATTCTTTCAAGATCATTTTGAGAATTTCTGAGAACACCGTTCTCGTCAAAAAAAGATTCAAAACTATTCATGTCAGCTCGTTTTTTCTCCAGACGGAAGAAATAGCGTGTTGGTTTCTCGCCTTCTTCGAACCATTGTGCTCGGGAGCGGACTTTAGCTCCTTCGGCTTCTTTCGAGATTAGAGAGGACAATTGGCTTTCCAAATCGCTAATTACACCTGGGTTATTTAAGCGATTAGAATGTAAAGCGTTTTTAGCATGGGTTAATTGCTTAGTAATTAGGATTCTTTTGGCATTTGCTATTCTCTGTTTACGGATACAGTATGAAATACTTGTTTTGCGGATTTCAATTTTTAGAGCATCCCACCATTCGCGAAGGGAGGCGAATTCGGGAATTTTAAGCTTAAAGTTATTAATCGATTTTGACATAATGTTTTTAAATTCTACATCTGAGAGTAAAGAGCTGTTGAACTTCCAAATTCCAGGACCGTGATTAGAAGGGTTAGTCGTTAGTTCAATTTTTACAAAGTCATGATCGGATAGGTCGTATACGCATGGAAGAATATTACATTTCGTTACTAGGGTTAAGCCTTTAGCGACGAGAAAGCGGTCAATTCTAGATGCCTGGGTATGGTCTTTGTTAGACCAGGTGAAAGTTACTTTGCGCGGGTTGTTTTTGCGCCAAATGTCTGTAAGTGAGAAGTCAGCACAAAGGGATCGGAGAAGTTTTTGATCAGACAATAGGATGGCGGAACAATTTAATTTATCTAGGACATTGTCTACACAATTAAAGTCTCCCCCGATCACTAGATCCCCTTGGGGGAGAAAGTAATTGTGCAGACAAGAGAAAAAACTTTTACGATCCGAAATAGCATTGGGAGAGTAAATGTTTACTAAATTTAGTTTAGAATTATAGTAGTCAATGAGTAAGCTCAATATTCTTCCTTCGGAATCGGTCAAAAAACGGATAATTTTGCCTGGGAAGTTTAGAGAAAAGAGGATGGCAACACCGGCAGACCTGCCAGTCCCGAAGGACCACAGACATTTGCCGCGCCAGAGGATTTCGAATTCCTCCGCTTGTTTTTTGCATGAGACATGTGTTTCTTGTAAAAGGATTATGTCACAGTTTGAATAATTTAATTCTTGAATAATTTTTCGACTTTTACTGGAGGACCCGAGTCCTCGCACATTTAGAGAAATTATTTTAAGCTTACTCATTGAATATAAATAAAAAATTAATGTCTGTACCGCCTTCTCCTAGGTTTAACTCTCTCCCATCCATCATCATCAGTTTCGGAGCCAGAGTAGTCACGGCGGGAAGATCTATCGCGGTCATCGCGGCCGCGATAATAATCTCGATCGTTTCTATCTCTCTCTCTTCTGTCGTCTCTCCGGTCATCTCTTCGTTCTTCTCGATCGTCCCTCCCTCGCTCGTCTCTTCGTTCTCTTGGTCGTTCTCTTCTACCTTCGTCGCGTTGTTGTTCTCGTTGTTTCTCTTGATCTTGTTGTTTCTGTTGTTCTTGCTGTTTCTGCTTTTCTAGTAATTTCTGTTGTTCTTCTTGTTGTCGCTGTTGTTCTCTCTGTTGTTGTAGTTTTTTCTGCCTTTCTTCTCTTTCCTTGGCGCGCTGGGCTCGCTCTTGTTTCTTTTCCTCTTCAGTTTTAGGTGGCGTTGGCTCACTATCGACGTTCGCGCTGAAGAGCAGGAAGGGGCATTGAGGCATGGAATGGTTGTCCGCTAAACAAACGGAACATCTTGGCGAGTCTTTACATTCTTGAGCTCGATGCCCAGGGCATTCACAATTAAAACAACGGACTGCAGAGCAGTCTTTGGCCATGTGGTCAGTAGCTCCACAATTCCGGCAAGCTTTTGGCTGATTTGGGTACCATATTTTAATAGGTTCACCAGCTATGTTGATGTTGGCAGGGATAGTTCGATGTAGCGCCATTCGAGCCGTTCTTACTCCATTCTCGATATGTTGTGCAATTTTGTCGCGCCGAAATGAAAGGACACGACCGTAGTGGCTGAGTCGGCCAATTACGGCAGTGTCGGGTAGTTCAGCGGGGGCTTCATGGATCTTGACGAGGACCAAACGATTTTCGCAGTCGCCCAAGAACACTTTGAGACCGGCAATCACGACAAAAGGTGTTTCAAGAGCGGCTTCTTTAGCTGCACGGCTCTTAAAAGTTACGATCCAAGATCTATTGGACGCCTTTCTCTGGATTCCGGTGATAGCGTCAATATCGATTTCTGCCGCGTCAAAAGCTTCGAGAATTATTTGCGATGTGACGATTGTATCAACGCTAAAATAGATAGAGCGATCCTTCGTGATTTTACTTTGACTAGGAGCATTCAAAAAAGGCACGGCCTTAAATTTCACACCCTTATTTTCCAGATTTTTCAGTACCTCAGGGATTTCGATTTCCACGTCTGCGGCCCAGGACTGTGAACCTTCTACCACGCTTGCGTCTACGACGTCTCCTGGATTCGCTGTCGAGTTATCGGTAGTAAACTGGCTGATATTTTCACTTTCCTGGCTGTCCATGTTGACCAATTGCTGCAAAAGCAAGAAAAATAAACTTTTCATAAGCCTTTTAACTCAAGAGGCCGAGAAGCTTATAACTGTTTCGGCCTTCTGGGCCTCATCAGTGCAGTGCTAATGCTAGGATGGGGGAGAACCGAGACGGTCACCCCAAACGACCCAACCTTTGTGGTATCGTCTAAGCCATGCCAGAGTGCTCAAACTAGAGTAAACCAGCGAGCATGCGCAATTGCAACGGCAATGACTCATCCTAGATAGAGTGCTCAATTTGGACATGAAAGCAAAGCTTTGTATGCCAAAGAGCTATATATATATATATTTAACAACTATTCACCAAAGTGGAGTTAGTCAGTGGACATTTACCGAGCCGCGAAGCGGCGAGGTAAATATCCACTGCTAACCACCGACACTGAGGTGAATAGTTGTTTTAGTATATACTAAAACAGTGAGATAATATACACCACTGTCGTTAATTTGAGTGATGTCTTAGCTTGTCACGGATGCGAACGGGGACGCCATTTTTTCCCGAGTTGCTCGGAGGTAAATAGCAAAGGATATTCGGAGTTTGACTAGCCAATCAGAGCGCGCCTTCAACGCTATCCATTGTTTTAGTATATACTAAATACATATATTTACTTCGCTTCTAGTGGATATTCCGGCGTTATGTAATTGTTAAATATCATATCTGTTATGATATTTTTCTTGGAGTTGAAAGGTTTGGCGCAGTTCATCATCAAAAAATAGAAATATCAAGATAATTACAATATAACTAGGAATGAAGTAATCTTTGTTGATTGCTATGATTCCTTTGTCGATATATGGATCCATGTTCTCTATGCTGTTCTCTAGACATTTCCTAAGATGCCGGCCAAGAGAATTAGTTGAACAATCAAGAGCCTCTTTCTATTTGCTGATCATTTTCTTTATTCCTATGACCTCAATACTTAATTTGGAAGTGATACTCGGTAAAGAGGAATTAAATGCCAGATTAAGTACAACCGCAAAAATCATTATCTTGTCCGTAGTCAGTTTTTTTCATTACCAGAGTGTGATTGCACTATAATCAAAGGTCCTTGAAGCTACCTCAGGGTATGATTTAGTTACTCAATAACGTACCTTTTGCCATCTCGTGACGTACCCGGGCCCTAACTTTAACGACCGTTCGGTTGATTTTTGACCTTAAAATATCCACCTGCATTAAACAATATTCATAAAGGAAGTACTTTGTAATCCCTTTTACGTCAAAGACGTCACGACCAAGCGCCGGAGGCTATTGTTCATTTGTAGTAGCTTTTTGTATCATGAAAATTGACCATCCGTTTTAATGGTCTATCCCTTCAATATCAACCTTTTTTAAGTGGAATACATTTCAGTCTAGTTTGATTTAACATAAAATTCACAATGATTAACCTGATTGGATAAAACAACGTTACATCATGTTGCATGTTATTTTAACGAGCTTGATAAACGTGGCAATTACGCGAAGAGGTCAACGAGACAGGAAGCCAGTGTTTACCGCTATATGATGATAACGTCCAAGAGAGCAACCGTAAAAAAACTTGGAGCTTTTCTCCTCCTCGCTCTAATCACAGCTTCTGCATTGCTAATGACGAGCAACGAAAACAAGCTTAGAGAACTCAATCTGTGCTTGGAGAACTCACTTGAAAAACATGTAGAGCGGACAACGGCGGAAACTGAAGAATTGGATAGCGGACGTTACATAACTGGTAGATTATTAAAAACAGCAGAAGTAACAGAAGCTGAAAGCAAAGAAACGAAAGACTCACTTGTTTATATTGAACAACAAATAAAACTTACAACACGGTCAGTAGAGGAAGCAACCAACAGAACGGAAAAAAGTTCAGAAACCACTGAAGCAACAGAAAAACCAGTGTCTCCTCCATTTGTATATCTCACACAGACTGAGAAATGTCTTCGATCAAAGTTTTCTCGCAATCTGGAATTACACAACCCTTCGAAATGCCGCTGTGATGTTATTGTGTTAAGTTATAGAGAAGAATGCCACCAAGTAAGACCGGCTCACTTCATCTACTTGTTTGACAACACAACCACTTGGGGATCTGGCCGAAACAAGCTTTTCTTCCACGCGACAAAGAGAAACATTTTAAATTACATCTATTACATTTTTCTTGACGACGACATTTCATTGAGGTTCAATGGCCAAGCCACTCCAGCCCTGAGAAAACTCAATCCAATCCAAGTTTTCCAAAACTGGCTTCTGGATTACGAGCCCGCTGTCGGCGTAGTCGATTATGAGACGCGTAAGGAGGGAAGACTTGTGCGTTTAAGGAAAGTAAATATTTGTGGAAGGCGTTATGCACTGAAAAAAACAGAAGCCAACCCAACAATATTTTTCGACCCTCTCTTTCACGCCATCCATGCCAAAGCGGTCACTCACATATATCCGCTAGATACACGCTATGAAAAGAAAAACTGGTGGCTCACTGATAAATATCTAGCTTCAGTTGTAGAGATGAAGTTTCGTGGACAAGCACTGCTGTATTTTCCACTCACAGTCGAAAATGGCCTCCACCGGCCTTATCCAGGATCTTTGGCTGGAACAAGAGTGGCTTGGCAAAAATTTATCAAACACATTCAAACGCAAGCACCTGATAAATACAAAAACCATCCTTTATTTGAGAATTTTAGAAAAAATCCAACTCTTTATGTGGACAGATCATGGACATATTGCATGGAAATAACTCGCCACCAGGAAATCGTTCCATTTGCGCACTTGACAAAAGGACTGCCAGTGGCAAAAGAACAGCCAGAAAAACATCTGCGTCCAGCGAAGAGTATACGTAACCGCGTACGTAGGAAAAGGTTCCCTTATCCACTGTAACTAAATTTAACATTGACTACTGGGTCAGTATATTCCTTACAATTTTCAACGTCTCCTGGCCATACCGCATATACAAATTCTTTCTCTTTGGCCATCGTAGGTTGATAAGAAATAGCAAGTAAAGTTTGCTAGTCTTGTTTTCCAACATGCATTTTACTGTCATGTTTGTAACTGCAGTTTGTGCGCTATTTCTTATCAAGCTACGATGGCCAAAGAGAAAGAATTTTTATGATACTGGGTCAATATATTTTATGATGTCATTTGTATGCCTGCATGCGTCATTTGTGATTTTTAATTTTAAGTTCACAAAGCCATGCTTCATCGAGAAGAATGCTGAAATCTACGACCATGATTTTTTCTGATTCTTACCGATCTGGCGTCGGGAAATCACAAAAGGAGTGTCGTTATCCCTGGCACTTAGTTTATATTTATGGCCAACTGAGCTATAACACTGAATTTCTTTGATTGGTCATGAACTGCTATTTTAGGAAATCTCACTGTAAAGAAATTTTGAACTTGGTTAAAGTAAAATAGATTTTAATTTTACGATCTAGTGTCAATACTGCAGTTTATTGAAGGCTGTGTCCGGCGAGTGTCGGGTGTAAAACAATAAAAACAGCAACAGGTAGGCCAAAGACAAAACAAATAAAGCAAAACAAAGCCATACTGCTTCACTCAGGACAACGCAATTAACAAAAAGAAGAGGTACTAAGTTAGGTAATATCATTTTATGGCAAGCAGTCCTGAGATAAATCTGAGCGCTCTGAATGGTTCTTATTTGGTCGGGATTTCGCCATACGGGCCGCGTTTCCAAGGAAACGGCCATGAGCTGAGTATGATGTGTACGAAAGCCGGCAAGTTTTAAAATAAATAGACAAGATTGGTCCTAGTGTCATTTAATAAAGATCTTACTAATGTAACTTGTTTGAGCCACATGCCAGGCCCCTGAGCCCACGGAATCGGCCGCGAAAATCGTCAGCGACTTTTTTCAAAATGGCGGCCTGATTTGAATTGCAAAAATTTAGCTAATTTATGACATAAATTTGAAAAGCGGAGATTTCTGGGAAGTTTGCAGGCCAGGCTGCTAATCACAAAGAAAGCAAAGCACATGGCGGCTTTCGAGGTTCAGGTTTTGCTGCAGTTCAGGTACGTTTTTCTCTATTTTAAGCCATTTTTCCATAGATCGTCGGGCCTAGTCTATTGACATTTCGTGCTCTTTTCTATAGAAATAAATTGCGATCTGGTTGTGGCATAGAAAATCAAAAACGGCAGAAACCTAGCTGGTAGCATGGAAATCCCAAAAATGCCTTAAAATTTCGTGTGAAACTTGGCTTTCTTCTTCTAAAAAATGTACCCACGTTTTGGCGGTCAAGGGTCCCACTGGGACAGCCATATAAAGTAGTCAATAGCCAACAAGGTCAATGTTATGCAGTTATCAATGTTTAACTCATTCTTTGTTTGATAAATGAAAAAAAAAAAAAAAAAAAAAAAAAAACAGGTTGAAAAGTAAGCTTAATCTTAATATATATATATATATATATATATATATATATATTTTTTTTTTTTTTTTTTAAAGATTTCATCATCTCAAATATATCAGCATATTTTATTTTGATTTGTTTTTCCCTGATGCTTAATCCCCACTCCTAATTTTCCAGGAAACTTAACCATTGCTACCATTTAAAAGAAGATCTTCAAAGTTGATTTTGAAAAGCATGTATGAAATCACAGTGAGACATGCTGTTCATTAATTTACTAGTTTCTACTGTTAAACATCTCACTCAAATTAGGTCTTCTTTTGATTTTAGGGTTATTGCCTTTCTAGTACTCTTTGTCGGTAAAGTCTACTGAGCTAGTCAAGTGTTGCAGAATTACATATTACCCATCGATTTTTGGTATTTTTTACTTCGCTTGAGAACAAGTACAAACTGTCACCAGCTGTAGCTGATGCTTAAGTTACATGCCCAGAAAGGAATGGAGCAAGAAAGCGATATCCAAAGCTTACTTTCCCATTGGACAGCATGCAAAAAACAACAAGGACTTGAGAGAAATGTATTCAAAATTTCAAGAAACTCAAAGAAGGTTAAACTGTGTAAAAAAGAAGGTGATTGGTAATCTTTTTCCTTTGATTGTGAATTTTGATTACATATCACCTGAACTACGTTATTAGGAAGATTTGAAACTTTGGTATTTGCCATCTAAACCATTTAAACCCTGCTGGCCACCAAGACATGTCTGATGTTTGCTGATGTTAGTATATATGGTATTTTTTATTGTTCTTGCCCAAACTTACTAATAAATCATCAAGTTAAAACAATGGAAATCAGAACCATGATGGTGGTTTGGATATGTCATCTTAAAATAACATAGGACTTTTAGTTTTGATTGAGAAGCTACATTTACATGTATATCAAACACTTGAATAAAGTATTTTATAGGAAAGACTCTCTTACAGTAAGCTCATGCATAGAGCTGCCTTGAAAAAGGATCAACATAAAACTACTGCTTCCAGAAGTTTTGTCTTAACTAGATAAAGATTAATTTGGTGCTTTTTTGTAAATACATGTATATAGGTAAAGAGGGCAGAAGACCATATTGAAGTCACTCAGGAAAGGTTAGTTAGTTTACTAAGAAAAAGGAAGCTAGAAGATAGTTAGCAGAGTTCAAAGGAACAAACTGCAAAAAAGAGGAAGAAGTTTAAAAGACAAAGGAGCAGTTCGAGGCTTCAGAAAGAAAACTCTGAACAGTTTGAAGTGCCCCAAGCAAAAAGGTCTGCTAGTAGAAGAAAGCAAGAGACTCTAGAAGCATGTGGTGAACTGCGTGGTGCAACTGATACTAATCAAAGTCCTGCCTTTGATGGCTTGTGGGTGACATTGATAAATGCCAGTTCACCAGTTAGGTTAGCTAGCTATATTTCACATTCTGCCAAGGTCAAAAAGAAGGTGTTACCTGTTGTAGTTAAAAAGGAGATAAATCAGTTTGAAGAAAGCAAAGATAACCTAAAGAGAAGTATTAAGGCATTATATAGTGGGGGATTACTTAGTAAGCAGAAATATAAATCCATCAGAACAAACTTGACTATGACAAATAGCAGTAGAGCAAAAGGAAAATGCAGTATCAAAATTATGCCTAGTGTTTCCTGGCCAAAGTTGGTGCCTTATGATAAGCTGATAAGCTACATTAAAAAAATCGACTTCAATGAAAACATTATTGACATGGCCCCTGAATTTTGCTTGGGTTTACTCAATGGCGAAGAAGCGAATGGAACCTATCGGGAACTAGAGGAATTTGGTTTAAAGCTTGCTGAAATGTTTATTGTGATTGATCAAGCTCTTGGGTCAAAATCATTCTTTAACCACTTGGGAAGTGACAAATATCACTTTAGGCTTGCCATAGGGGCAGATGGGGCCCCTTTTGGCAAAGATGATGAAGCAACAGCATGGTTAATTTCTTGTTTAAATGTGGCTAGCCACATTGCAAGTCCAAATCAAAATTTTCTCATTGCTGGTGCAAACTGTAGCGAAACTCATGTGTGCATGCAAAGGTTTGCTAGAAAATTAGTTAATGATATGAACAGCATCACAAGCAAAAGTTACAAAGTCATGGATTTTGATGTTAAGTTTTCATTTGAGCTTCTCCCCTCAGACATGAAGTGGCTAGCATTCATGGGGGGGAGAATTGCCTAATGCAGCATTTTACTTCTCCCCATTTGGGAATGTCAATGATGATACAAAATCTACTGTCAATGGGACCCTGGGTAAGGGTGGCAAAAACACTTGGCAGCCATGGTCTTATGACAAGCACCTCGAGATGGCTGCCAAAGTTTCAAATTTAAAGCAGCAATTGCAGGAAAAAAACTATGCTGTGTCCACAAAACGAAAAAAGGTGTTGGATTTTATTAGAGATCTGAAATCGAGGCAAGAGTTCGAGCCTCTCATTGGTCGCATGATTGATGTTGGTTATGCGGAACCTTTGCATAACGGCAACAACGGATGGCAATTCTGGCACAGTTTGGTTCTTGAGCTGGCTTTAGGAAAATCTCATATGCCTGGGGGTTGCAATGAGCTCGAAAAAATTGCCAGCTGATTCCCCTTTCATTTGTTATTTAAGTTGCCTTAGAAATAATTTGGGACTCACTCACCTTGTAAAAAAGATCAAAAAGTGGTTCACAGAGGGCAGGAAAAAATATTTTGACCCAAGATTTACAGGAAAAGAGACAAAGAAAATGTGCCACAAGTACATGCTCCTACCTGACAGTGTTAGTAGGGAAAGTGACCCACCAGAAACCAAACTTAGATAGCTACCTTGGTCAACTGTGGCCTACAGCTTAGAGATGCTGTTTCCTTGTTTTCTAGGGTTGAAATTAGAGAGAGTGAGGTAGCTAAGCTAAAGATTGCTTGCCAGAATTTCTTTAATGCTAACTCTTTGCTCCTTCGAGTTTCCCCCACTGTTTGGACTATTGGGTACGCAATTCCATATCACGGGCAGATTTTGTATGAAAAATATGGTTTGGGCTTGGGCCTTAACAGCATGCAAGGGAGAGAGGCAAAGCGTGTTAAGCTGAGTCAGTATGCAAGACATTCCACACACTCTACGCGTTGGAGACTAGTTCTTCGTCACGACTTATAGTCTGTGTGTGGATGTGTAAAGAAGATCCTCTTAATGTGTCTTTTGTAAAAAGTAAGGAACAATATATCTCACCTGAGATTAACTGCGAAGGGTTTTGTTACTGTGGGTTTGTTAAATGTGATGATGAGGAACTTTGCGGGTTCTGTTCCTCAGATCTCTACAGGGCAGTTAAGAATTCTGCAGAAACTGGGGTCTTGGCAAGGGAAATATGCAGTCTTGCAAGTGTGACAGCCTATTAAAACTTTTAATCATATATATACTATAATCTTTAATGAGGATGCCAGCGTCACAAAAGTGGTTTACAGGAGGGTCCTCTTAAGTTAAATACTAATACAAAGATAAATTACAAATAGAAACAAATAACTAAAGCTAAATCTAAGAACTAATTAAAAATACTAATCACAAAGTATTAACTAAGAGTAATACTAGCAAGGTAAATCATGGATTCGCTATGCCACCGACATTGACTTGGCTGCTTAAGATAAACTTGTTCTTTAAAGTATTAACAGTTTCACTCTTACTTTGTGAAGAAAACAAGGTTTAAATAATATAACAACATATTGTGATAGTTAATTTTACTAATCTGGTGCCTGCTGTTCAGTGTTGCCTAGCATTTAATTTGTAGAAATTTAACAAATTTCCCTCGTGCAATTTGTGGCACAATTATTGTTGCAACAATATTGTTTTAAACATTCAAAGGTTTCATCTGTTACAGGTAGTTCAGTTGAATAAAATTTGAGAATTTAACTGGGACTTGTATTTGTAGATTATTTCAACCCTCACTCCCAAGATCTGATCACAAATTCTCCCATGTAGCTGCTGTTTATATCACTGTACATTAGTTAAGAAATTTGGGGTTTTCAAGACAATGCCTTCTGGCTGATAAGTTTATCTTTTTCCATCACCTGCCTACTGGACAATGTATGGACATTGTAAGGAGAAGTTACATGCGAATCACTAAATCTTGAAGTTATGGCTCAATCAATTCCAATCACAATCATCCCCCACTCCCCAGGCATTCGTCAGGCATTTGTCTTGGTTTCAAAATGGCAGCAAACACCCTACAATGGGGCTTGAGGAAGGGGAAGTGACAAAATGCCCAACAAATGCCGGGGGGGGGGGGGGGGGGATTGTGCAGGCTTGGAATTGACCAAGCCATTAATTAAAGAGCTATTATCCTCTATAGTCCAACATCCATATAGACCGTTAATGGCCTTATTGCTTGGCTTGGAATTGATCAAGCCATTGGTTAAGGGTTATTATCCCCTACAGTCCACATAAAGACAATTGATGGCTTTATTTAATACTTACAAACTCTAGAGCCGAACAGGTTAAATGCATTCACAAGATAGTGTGCTTTGCTTTCAGTTAAATAAATGTTTGTTGAGGAATGCCATTCCTGTTGGAGTGACCATATCTTGCCTTAAAAGTAATTTTTTCCAAGGTCCAAGAGTAATGGAAATGAGCTGGGTGGTCTGCCCCAACAATGATTGTGCTGTACGAGCTATCCTTTTCCTTCCTAACGAGCACATCAGTTGTAGGTAGCGACGGTTTGTACTTGTTCGTAAGCGAAGTAAATAAATGGTGAAATTTGTCACCATGGGTGATCTGTAATTCTGCAACACACCGAGTATTCTTGACGACAGCTCCGCCATTTTCTTCGCATAACATACAACATTTTAAGCATTCGAACATTTCTTGAGGTAAATTCCAGGTGAAATACACTGTCCATGGACGAGAAGCACTTGTTTTCTTCTTCATTCTCCGTAAGATGATTTTGTGCCAGTGAACCACCGTACGGGACAACATTCTCGCTGGCTGGGAAAGGTGATATTTGAACGCTTTTTCTCCAGGAAAAATATGCCTTTTGATTACTGCCCTGGTCAGCTGCAACAATTCATCACTAGTTTCTACGGCCAAAGACCGATCATCAGCCGTATCGATGTAATTTTTCACGAGTTCGTGAACACTGACAATAGAGAGCTTAAGCACCAGACGTTCTTGACAACACGAACGGCAGAGAAGCCGCGTAAGACTGGATCGAGGCCTTCGTTCTTGGCGCGAAATAGGAAGCTTAAGCAGTCGACGTTTTCAGACACGGACTTCTACCCGTGTTAACATGTCTTTGCTGAAAGATGCTTGAGATATGACCTTAATGAGCATGGGAGTAAGTTTCTTTACCCCACTCTCTGAACAGAATGAATAATTCGTCTTTCATATTTATTAGGCGACTTGAAATTTACCACTTCATACTTGTGTAAACAATGCGAACAAGCGAGCGAGCATAAAGTTTTCAGTGCATGATCTGGATGCCTAGAGGACTATTTCTCTTTTTCTAAATTCGTTAATCACAGCGAGATTTGTTATTCTTATGTTTATGGTCGGTTGCTCAAAACCTAGCAGGTATGCATACGATATACAATGTGCAGTTACAAAATACAACCGATGCAGAAAGACAATCACCCATCTCATTTTGCACTTTGTTATTGTATCTAAATGTCGCTAAAGTGTCCTAATTCTAAATCATCGCTCAAAGTAATTTGTGATAAGCTTAAACCCGGTTTAAAAAATCTTAGTTCTGCATGTGATGATTCAAATGGACATGAAATCAAATGACTTAACTCACCCAGACTTGGCGAGAAGATTGTCTGCCATTGTCGAATCCCGTTTAATCTATCGATTACGCAAAAACCACTTTACGCGCTACGAAAACTTTTTTTTAATCACTTAATGAAAAGCAGAAGAGCTTTTTATGGTTTTGAGTCAATAATTTATCTCCTATAAACAAAATAACAGCATATTTTTGTGGCGTCCTACCTTCAACCTGAAAAGTGGGTTCTGTCCTCGTGTACCGGTTCACAAGAGCCAATACAAAAGACCAAACAATACACAATAGGTATGATGCACGATCCTCGCAGTAGATAGCGCTATTTAAGCAATAGCGAAATTCAGACCTGAAAAAAATCAGGCCTGTACGGGACTCGAACCACTGACCTCTGCGATACTAGGTCAGTGGTTCGAGTCCCGTACAGGCCTGATTTTTTTCAGGTCTGAATTTCGCTATTGCTTAAATAGCGCTATCTACTGCGAGGATCGTGCATCATACGTATCAAATACCGCAGTTCAATATATGATTTTCATATATTTATTCTATCTCAATACACAATAGCTAGCCGATAACTCCTAAACAAAGAAAGAACAATGGTAATTCCCTTGTGAACCGGTACACCAGGACAGAACCGAAAAGTGGCGTTCTGGCGTCTGCGACGTGACCACGCGAACGTCATGACATGCGCAGTATGTACATAGTTCCTCTAATGACTTCCGGTAGGCGTTCGTGACCTCAAGAACGTCTGGTGCTTAAGCTCTTAAATAAGCTGCGCCATTTTAAATTTGACGAGATACCGCTGATATCCACGCAGGCCCTTATTTCGCGTGATGGCCGATTTTGGCTAGTCAGGAGCCTGCCGAATACTGAGGGATATTTGCTCCCGGTCAGCGGTCAGTACCGTTACGAAATGGGGCGAATATTCCCCAGCAAGGCCCTCACGTTCGGTTGGTATTAAGTAATTCATAGACAAAATAGTTTCGATGACTTCTAAATATGTTGGGTTCGTCTTAGATTCCAGCATCATCCATAGATCAATCGGTCTTCTGGATGGTTTACGGCATAATTTATTGTTGCAGCGTCACTCTTACTCTTTATTTCTTCCGTAACACGTAAATTGGGGAAGTGAGGCTCACCTCGCTTCCCAAATCTCACGCTACACCGGGATTTGTTTACGCTTATTTCTATTGACTAGCGCCACGGTTTCCGTCTATAATCGATAATGATAGCTGGCTACTGTTAAGAATTTCCAAAGCTAACGTTTCGTTTCTTGCTTTAATTTTTGTTTTCACTAAAAACGTAGTGTATCATTATAGCTTGTATAGCGTTTACAAGATTAAAGCCACGAGGTGAGAAAATTAACAAGCTATGTACATTTATTTCTGTTTTTGTTTTAATTTGTTTTTTTTTTCTGTCTGGCCATACTCAAGAGCTCTGATATGTCTTAGAAATCTACTCTCTCTCAGGAAAAGGACCATAAAAAACCTACACTCTTTACTTTCATTAGAAATATATATATATAGAGAGAATATATAAATTCAGTAGTTAGTTTTAATCATAGAGTGGTTTTATAGTGGCAGTTGCCAAATACAGTCTGGTGTTCTAATATAACTGTTAGTAGCGTGAACAATATGTTAAAAGATGTTTATCATAAAAGGATACATTTTCAGTCTCTCTTAAAGCCCGATGTAACGACATTAAAAACGGCCATCCAGTAAAAACCTGGGCCAAGATTTTGAGGTGAGTTTCACTCGTAAATCGTTTTAATCCTTTTTCTTGACCTTTAGTTCTTAAGGCGAGTGTCAATACGTGTTGCAAATTTTTCAATATTTCTGGTAAAAGAGTAAGCGACCGGGATCGAGCGTTGGATATTTTGGCGGGAAAATGCAACGATCGACCGTCAACACAGTGCTGTGGCATGATTATTGCAAAACTGGCATTGCAGCCCACAAAAATTACGACACGTTAATAGTTTAATGGAATTTATAGAGAAATCATCCGATTGTTTTTGGATAAGAATTAGTGTGCAAAGTTTGTTGCTCATCCAGAGAAAAACATAGCTGTGAGAAGTACGAGGTTTCTTAGCATTTCGCTTAAAAGAAGAATTAAAATCTGCATTCTATTAACCGTATGTCGCCTAGCTTGAGAGCTTTTCTCATCCAGAAATAAAAAGAGGCATTAGGCCCATATAGCATTTCACTACCAGACACGAAAACTACTACACAAGTTCTCCTCGTACTGGTGATATGAATTGAAAGCTAGGAAAAGCACTAGCAACTACAAGATATCGACTCAAGCAGTTAAGTAAGTCATAAATTCTAAGCCCTTAGACGCACCCCGACATCAGTGTGCATATTCTCCATACTGTTCTGTATACATTTCCTTAGGTGCTGACAAGGAGAATTCGTTTAATAATCAAGAGCGTCCTCAGTTGGTGATCATTTCCTTCATTTGCGTACTTGAACCTCAATGTGTGATTCAGGGGTGATAGATATCGTGCAAGGAGAAATTACATGCCAGTCACTCTGAGTTGACTGTTCAAAGTAAAATGCTTTATATCGATAAGAAAGTAGAATAAGGGGTCAGTCCTGAAAGGTTGAGAGAAAGCTTTGTAATGTGCGGGGACCCTCGCTAAAGAGATAAGGCATTTGATTTGCATGCAGGACCCTCTGGAAATTGTCAACTATCGTAGTAGGGTAGTAGGATAAGCAAAGGACGAAGAGAACCGAAAAAACCAAATGGTTTTGATTATCCGCTCACCTTTTTCGTTCTTTCAATGTTGATACCAAGCCTCTGACCACTGTAATTCACTGTACCAAGGAATCACAACAGTTATATACCGCAAATCCTCTAATAAGTCCCTCGGGGATCTTATTTTTTTCAGGTACTTTGAGTAGGGTGGCTTGTTAGAGGGGGGGGGGGGCTTAAATAGAGGGGGGTGGATTATTAGAGGGGGGGGGCTTAATAAAGAGGGGTAGCTTATGAGAGGGGAGGGCTTGAGAGAGGATTTACGGTATCATGATTATAATTAGCTGAATTTTCACCCTGGTAGCAAAAATGGCCGTGGACGACTTAGAGACAGATAAACTATGCTCGAAAACTTGAATTGAGCACTATTCTTTATAGTATCCCCCTCAAAAATATGTCGTTATAAATGTCCAAAATTGTGCTCACTCTTTTTTTCATCGCTGTGTAATAGATGTAATTTAAAATGTCTCTCTTTGCCGCTTGGAAGAAAAGCTTGTTTCGGCCAGATCTCCAAGTGGTTGTGTTTCATAGATCAAGCTCGTTAAAAAACTTGCAACACGAAATAACTTTGTTCTATCAAATCAGATGTGGGATGTAAATTGTGAATTATGTGTTAAATCAAATAAGACTGAGATGTTCTCCATATAAAAAAGTTGATTTTTGAATGGCATATCATTAAAACAGAAGGTCAAATCTAATGATACAGACATCTACTTTTGCACACAAATGAACAATAGCCTTCGGCACTTGGTCGTAAACTTAGTCCACAAAGTACTTCTTTTGTTAAATACTTTGGAAGACTGAAATATACTGTGATGTGAATCGTTTGATTAAACAAACAAGCAGATCCAGGGGGAGGATCCAGGGGGTTCGGACCCCCCCTATTAGACCTGACGCTTACAACTTTGAGACAGGATCCTATATCACTTTTAACTGGCTGATTTTTTAATGAATCCAAGTAAACGGTAAGCGGCCAAGGAATTATAACGTGCAACGGCGACTGGTGGGAGGGGGTGTGGGGGGGGGGGGGTGGGGGAGAAGTAATTGCCTCAAAAGAGTTCCACAGTCCTTTCTGAACCAAAGTTTGGACCCCCCAATCAAAAATTCCTGGATCCGCCTCTATGAAATACATTTGTGCTAAGGTCACAAACTACTGCAACCGTTCCTTTCAGGACAGCATGCAGAACACAATTCCCCAGGGAAGGTCCTTAGGGTAAATGAGGTTTGTGAAGCAATTTGAAAGGATTTTATATAGAAACTTCTTTGGCCGTCCATTTATCTGACTTTTGAATAAACATTTTCTTAAAACATCATCTCGTTTACTTTTAGTGCTACTAACGCTAACGCTTTTAGTGATAAAAGTAAACTGGTCATTGAAGCTAAGCCGTAGGTGACGCGAAGGAGATGGCAAATAGTACATAATTAAATGATTATAAAATAATATATGGGGTATCCCCAAGGACCTTTGATTTAGACTACATGCACACTCTGGTAATGAACAAAACTACAGACAAAATAATTACATTTGAGGTTGTACTACACCTTTCTACAGGGTGACTGGCATCTAATTCCAAATTTCCAAATCAAGTATCGAGGTCGTAAGTGTAACGGTAATGATCACCAATTCGAGACAGTCTCTTGATTATTTAACGAATTCTCTTCGCCAGTGTCGTTCGAAATGAATAGAGAACAGTATGGAGAAGATGGATCCATGGAACGACAAATGAATCATAACAACCAACGAAGATTATTTCATTCTTAGTTATGTTATCATTATCTTAATGTTGCTAAATTTCGATAATGAACTGTTGTGACAGACCTTCAACTCCATGAAATGATAAAAATATAATTTCAATTTACCTTATCGTTAATTTAACAATTATTTAACGATTATCCACCGGAAGCGAAGTGAATACATACGTCTTATTGGACGTTTTGTAATGTGGTATCATTGAGTATTTTACGAATCATGCCGTATTTCAATGAGCTCATAGGGCAACTCAAAATATAATAACAATTAAAAATACTCAGCGATGCGACACACCAAAATGTCTCATAAGTTATTTATTATCCGACACGCCAAATTGTTTTTTCAGTGCGGGCGAATTTCGCGGATATTTATTTACTGGGAGTGCGTGACAGAAGTATGCGAAGCGGAACGAATTGGCGCGTTGTCTTGTTGATGTTTCTATTAATATTTTCTTCAATATATGATGAAATTTCATTGCCGTCAAATTGCTTTTCTTTCTTCGATTTATCTAATAAACTTGGATCAATATTCGCCAACCATTCCAACTCTTAATAATAATAATAATAATAATAATAATAATAATAATATCTATAGCGCCTATCCAATGATAGATCTAGGTGCTTAACAAAGTGAGAGGAAATATAAAATTAAAGTTAATCAAGTAAATAAGCTTAAAATTGAAGTAAAAACATATAAAGTCTATTTCCTAATGGCTAACGTAGAAGTTCTCAAAGAGGTAGGTTTTAAGTTTATGCTTAAAAAGATTTAAGTTCTCGTATGAGAGTATGTTGTTGTGTAATTTGTTCCAGAGTTCAGGAGCTGAAACGGAGAATGCTCTAGAACCATAGGTCTTAAGGTTAAAATTAACAGGATTCAGATCGAGCGTAGAGGATGAACGAAGCGATCTAGAAGGTGAGTAGCGAGTGATAAGGTGTTGAATATAGATTGGAGCTTGCTGATGCAGTGCTTTAAAGGTAAGTAGTAGAATCTGTAATTTAATTCGTTCAGAGACAGGTAGCCAGTGAAGATCGAGGAGGATGGAAGTGATGTGATCACACTTCCAAGACCGTGTAATCAGTCTGGC